>NW_005871312.1:677608-803777 GCF_000147115.1 Myotis lucifugus | reverse complement strand
AAAAAATCAACAAATGACAAGTGCTGGCAAGGATTCAGAGAAAAAGGAACCCTTGTTTATGGCTGGAGGGAATGCAGACTGGTGCCACCGCTGTGGAAAACAGTATGGAGTTTCCTCAAAAAGTTAAAATTGGAACTCCCATTTGACCCAGTAATCCTACTTCTAGGACTATATCCCAAGAAACCAGAAACAACAATCAGAAAGGATATATGTACCTCTATGTTCATAGCAGCACAATAATAGCTAAGATTTGGAGACAGTCTAAGTGCCCACTAGCAGATGAGTAAATTAAAAAACTGTGGTACAGGTACACAATGGAATACTATGCTGCTGTAAAAATAATGAACTCTTACCACTTGCAACAGTATGGGTGGACCTGGAGAGCATTATGCTAAGCAAAATAAGCCAGTTGAAGAAAGATAAATATCACATGATCTTTTTCATTTGTGGACTATAGTGAACGACATAAACTGATAAACTAAAATAGATCCAGAGACATAGAAGCATTGAGCAGACTATCTACTCTTGGAGGGAAGGAAGGAGAGGGTGGGAGAGTCAAGAGATCAACCTAAGGACTTGTATGTATGCATATAAGCATAACCAAAGCAGTAAGGGAGCTGGGACATGAGCTGGGGTTGGGAGTGGCTGGGGAGAGATCAATGGGGGGAAAAGGAGACATATGTAATACTTTCAACTATAAATAATTTAATTTAATTTAAAAAAAGTGTGAATCATTATTTATTCACCTAGTGAACAAATAATTTATGAGCATATCTTGTGTGACATACACCCTCTAGGTAAGGGGCCATAGAAGCTGTAGCACCTATGTCATTATTAAAAGTCAGACAATAAGCAACTAAACACAGAAACAAACAAATAAGCTTATGTTGTGATAATAGCTAACCAGAAAGTAAACAAGGAATTTTATATATAACAATGCAATGATGAAAGAGTTTGCAGAGAATTTTAAAGTTTGGGAAGGAGCCAGACAAATGAGAGGTTAGATGAGGTACATTTTAGGAAGAAAAAAACAAGGATTAGATACTTGAGTACAGAAATGCTAGAGTGTGTTGGTAAAATTTAGTGTGAAAAAGAGATAGTATTTTGAAAATTGGAGAAATGGAAAAAAGTTCAACCAAATAAGGGAGTGTTTTCCATAGGGATATATTTATTTATTTTTCCAGGCATTTTTTAAATGTCTAATTTAAGCAAATAGACATTTAAAAAATCTTATTAGTTCATCAAGAACTTACTGTCTATGTATTTGTCAGGATGGAACATTCCTGTTTTTCCTTAATATAAATACTGGAAAGAGATAGTGATAGATGATGTATAAGCAAATAGATACAAATATAGATAGAATGAAGCAATATAACTCTTTTATAGTCAATAGCATAGAAATATTGCTAAGAGAAAAGCCAAAACTTGCTATTGCTTGTATAACCCCTAGATTACTAGCACAGTGCTTAAATAATATTATTGACATTTGACTAAATTTCATTTTTGCCAGTTTCATAGGCATCATCATTTTTGAAAAAAGGTATTTGTGATGGTCATTCATTCAACTCTCCTTCCAATTATGTGAAAACTTATTTTGTGGCAATCCCTTGTTGGTATACTTTTGGGAAAACCGTTATGCTCCTATTCAGTTAAAAGCAATTGATAGTAATGTAATTTTGATTCAGCCAATTGGATGTCCCCTTTAAGTTCTTTAAGAACTCTAGTATGTGAAACAGCAAATAGACACAGTAGGGCTCAAATTTATAGCACCAACAGCTATAGCATGTTGGCCATTTTCCCCATTCACTATACTTTACATTCAGTAGCTCCTTGGAGTGTGAACTATCCTTCCCATAGTAGTGACTCAGCAGTATTGTGGCTCTCCAATAATCTAAGACTAAATGTTCTAGTTGCTTAAGATAAGTTGATTTCTATAATACACTGGTTTATACCCATATACAGAATAAATATATTTATGTATACAATCACAAAATGTTTAATAGTTATTTAAGGTAAATATTTTACCTAGATATATCAGAAATTTAAAGAAACAAACCTTGATCCTACACTAATCTATCTATCTATCTATCTATCTATCTATCTATCTATCTATCTATCTAAAAGCTTAAATGACCATTACAACTGGTCGACTGAACAACTGGTCAACCGGGGCAGACTCTCAATGCAAGAGCTGCCCCCTGGTGGTCAGTGCGCTCCCACAGCCAAACCTCCCACAGCCGGCCAATCTCCTGCGGTCCCTCCCCCGGCCCGGCCTGCCCTGATTGGCCATGATTGGGACTGGGCAAGATGGCCCCAATCAGTCCTGATCGCCAGCCAGGCTGAGAGACCCCAACCATGCATGAATTCATGCACCGGGCCTCTAGTAACATATATATATTTCTACTTAAGTATTTTGTTTTTTGCTTATTGTTAAAGTGAAGCATATAGGAGTCATCAATTGTCAATCAACTAAAAGACTGGCTATCAATGCTGAAGTATCCACACTGATACTTCTTTTCTCTGACATGCAAATTTCTTCATGCAAATTTTTCTTTCTTTTGTCTCCTAAACCAACTAGGAGCATATGAATTCCCATTTTGTCCTGTAGAATTTCTCTGACAGCTGGAATTGAGCACTCTGAAGTCATAACACATTTGGCACTTTTAATTTATCATGTCAATTTGCAAGTATGATATAGCTAGTATTTCTGAGTCATCAGATAGACCACAAGTCCAGTTGAGAGAGAGATTATACCTTATATTTTTTGGTTTCTATTTGCACAGTTTTCCCAAAGATATAATATGATTGTTGGAAAAATGTCTACAGACCTAGAAAAACAATGAGACATAAGGGTAGGTGAACAATATGAGATTTACTGAGTGATGTTATTATATAAGCCAGGAGACACCAGTCAGAAGAGCCATTTTCTCTGATCTTCAAGTCTTCTCAAATTTGCCCAGTGTTTATGATAATTCTTTAGCAGAGAGAGGATCTTATTCTGATCACTAAGAAATTTGCCTTTATTCTTCCCTTGGGGATATTTTTCCAGTCATTTGCTTCATCTCACTATTTTGAAAATTGACAACATTCTTGTCCATTTCTAAGTGCAAGTAACAGATTATAGGCCTGGTCCAATCCTGAGCAATGCAAGACTGAGTGAATCAAAGCTAATTTCACTAGCTTTCCATACTCCAGTAGGCTCAAGTTTCATTTAGCCAGAGGCCATTTCTAGACTAGGAAAATTTAGTGCAATATCATGTCCATATTAGGTGTTGATGTATCTATCTGTAGCTTATTTCAAAGATAATGCATATGTATTGGCAATGATTTCTGACAGCTGTTTCAGAGTGTATTACTACAGAGCTTCTTATTTATTTTGTAATTCTCTCTTGGCAATATTCTCTGGTTAGGCTCTGAAATTTTATGTCAGAGAGAAATAGTAAAAGTATGAATGTATATGGAGGTGGCAACCTAAGTATGTTGTGAGAGACTTGAGATAACAAGAGATGCAAAAATAAATGTATGTATTCGTTTCTTAAGGCAACTGTAACAAATTACTACATACTGGGTGGTTTAACACAAGACAAATGTATTCTCTTACAGTTCAGGAGACTGTTAATCTGGAATGTAGGTGTTAGTGGGCCATGTTTTCTCTAGAGTCTCTAAGGGAGGCTTTTTCCTTGCCTTTCTTTAGCTTCTGGTGACCGCTGTCAATCTGGCATTCCCTAGTTTGTAGAAGCATGGCTCCACTTCCCACCTTCCTTGTCACATGGGGTTCTTCCCTGTGTTTCTCGTGTCTCTCCTTATGAGGACACAGTCTAATTGAATTTAAGACCCACCTAAATACAGTATGACCTCATCTTAACTAAATCCATATGAAAATAACTATGTCCAAATAATGTCACATTCATAGGTACAGAGGTTAGGACTTCTAAACATATCTTTTGGGGGTACAAACATATTTTTTGGTGGGGGCACAATTTAACAAGCAAAACTATGAAGGAAAGAAGGAAGGGAAAAAAAGGATGAAAGGGAAGAAAAAAAATGCTGCAGAAGAAAATGGTAGAGGAAAATGAAAGAGCCTGTATAATTTTAGCTGTTGGGAATTCTTTTTAGTTTGGTTTGGTTTGAATTTCTGGATGAGGGGTAGTCTTTTCAAGCAATTATGGTATTACAGATTATGAAAGAGGAGGTTATAAATTGTATCCTAGATGGTGGCATTCTGGAGAATAGGAACTTGAGTTTCACTGCTTAATCCCTCAGAATATTGAATATCATCAAGATCATACTTAGATTTCAGAAAATAATTTTAAATGACAAAAATTTATGAGTTAATTAATACACAGTTATATGTTTATAAATATATGCTATGTCTTATAAATTGTGTTTTCCTCTGAGTAAAGACTAGATTACTTTCCAATTATCGTGACCAAACAATTTCTTTTTTAAAAATTTTTTAAAATATATTTTATTGATTTTTTTACAGAGAGGAAGAGAGAGGGATAGAGTTAGAAACATCAATGAGAGAGAAACATTGATCAGCTGCCTCCTGCACACTCCCTACTGGGGATGTGCCCGCAACCAAGTTACATGCCCTTGACTGGAATCGAACCTGGGACCCTTCAGTCCACAGGCTGACGCTCTATCCACTGAGCCAAACCTGCCAGGGCCAAACAATTTCTTTTAATACCATTTCATAAAGTTACATTATAAAATGCCTAGATTTTTTTTATTGTTTAAAGTATTTCATATGTCTCCTTTTTCCCTGAATGACCCCTCCCCAAGCCACTCCCATTCCTGGAGGCAAGCCCCCACCACCCTAGTGTCTGTGTCCATTGGTTATGCTTCTATGCATGCATACAAGTCTTTGGTTGCTCTCTAACCCCCCTGCCCTCCCTTGCCATTTGTCTCTGGATCTATTTTTGTTCTTCTGTTTTTGTTGATCATTATATCTCACATATGAGTGAGATTATGTGATATTTATCTTTCTCCAACTGGCTTATTTCGCTTGACATAATGCTCTCCAGTTCTATTCATGCTGTTGCAAATGGTAAAAGTTCCTTCTCTTTTATAGCAGTGTAGTATTCCATTGTGTAGATGTACCACAGTTTTCTAATCCACTCATCTGCTGATGGGCACTTAGGCTGTTTCCAAATCTTAGCTGTTGTAAATTGTGCTGCTATGAACATAGGGGTGCATATATCCTTTCTGATTGTTGTTTCTGGTTTCTTGGGATATAGTCCAAGAAGTGAGATTACTGGTTCAAATGCCTAAAATTTTTAAAAAATTCTATTAATGTGATGGTTCTAGAAAAAATTTACAAAATAGGGAACTAGAAAGATTTCATTTGAAACTAATAAAAAATAATCTTGAATGCAAATTGTAACTGAAAAAAGAAAAGAAAAAAGAAAAAAGAAATAAAAATTAGCATTCTACTATTTCAAAAACATATAATTTGCATTTGTACCACTTAAACACAAATACTGTCTCTACTATATTATATTTGCTATCATTTTATAAAATATACATAAATTCTAAAGTAATGTTTTCAAGCTTATTATTTTATTGTTTCCTGGATATAACTATACATTGTAAATTAGACAAATTCCATTATATTATATTTGACCATATATTATGACCAAATATAATATAATGCTATGTCTTATAACTAGTGTTAAAATTTAGGAAAAACAAATAAGACTTCAAATTTATTTATTTTTGTTTTATTCTATTTTTTAAAGTTTTCTATTTCAAGATTTTTAAATATCATACAACATCATTATGTTGTAGTCATCAAATAAAGGAATGGTTTGTAATTGATTTGAAATTCTGATATTTTGTTTTTCATTTTAGGAAATTTCCACAACAAAGATATATTTAATTACTTTGGCCATATGGCATTCTATTTTTATCTTCTTATATAAAACTAGAGGCCTGGTGCACAAAAATTTGTGCCCTCGGGGGGGGGGGGTCCCTCAGCCTGGCCTGTGCCCTCTCGCAGTCTGGGACCCCTTGGGGGATGACCACCTGCTTGTTTAGGCCCGCTCCCTGGGGAATTAGGCCTAAGCTGGCAGTCAGACATCCCTCTGGCAGCTCGGGAGCCCTTGGGGGATGTCCACTTGCCATCGGGGAGCAGGTCTAAGCTGCAGTCAGACATCCTTAGCGCTGCTGAGGAGGTGGGAGAGGCTCCCACCACCACTGCTGTACTGGCAGCCGTCAGCCTGGCTTGTGGCTGAGCAGAGCGCCCCCTGTGGGAGCGCACTGACCACCAGGGGGCAGCTCCTGCATTGAGCGTCTGCCCCTGGTGGTCAGTGTGTGTCATAGTGACCAGTCATTCCAAGTCTTTCTGCTGTTAGGGTCAGTTTGCATATTACCCTTTTATTATATAGGATAGAGGCCTGGTGCACGGGTGGGGGCCAGCTGGTTTGCCCTGAAGGGTGTCCCGGATCAGGGTGGGGGTCCTGCTGGGGTGCCTTGCCAGCCTGGGTGAGAGGCTGGTGGCTGTTTTCAGGCTGGTCACACCCCCTTCAGGGTGGGGGTCTCCACTGGGGTGCCTGTCCAGCCTGGGTGAGGGGCTGATGGCTGTTTGCAGGCTGATCAAGCCCCTCCCAGTGGGGACCCTCAGGTTTGGTCAGCCTGGGTGAGGGGCTGATGGCTGTTTTCAGGCTGGCCACACCCACTTTAGGGTGGGGCAGTCCCCACTGGGGTGCCTGGCCAGTCTGGGTGATGGGCTGAGGGCCGTTTTCAGCCTGGCCAAGCCCTCCCACCCACCGGCGTCAGAAGCTTCCAGCCTCTCCTTTTTTTCTTTTTTTTTATTCTGGGGTTTATTTACCTTCTATAATTGAAACTTTGCTGCCTTCAGTAGCACTCAGAGCTGGCTCCTCCTTGCTCCAGCTCCGTGGCCACGGCCGGATGAAAGCAGGTATCTGGGGTTTATTTTTCTTCTATAATTGAAACTCTGTTGCTTTCAGTGGAGCTCAGAGCCAGCCGGGAAGCTTTGCTTCCTCCATCACTGGAGCAACCAAGCCTCCTGCTTGCTTCAGCTCAGTGGCTGCCGGCTGCCATCTTGGTTGGGTTAATTTGAATATAGTTGCTCTGATTGGCTGGTGGGCATGGCTTAAGGCATAGCGAATGTACAGTCAATTTGCATGTTTGTCTTTTATTAGATTAGACAGGAAAGTTAAGGATGTTCAACTAGTCTTATTTTCATGGTTAAAATCTTTTCTACTTTTATAATTTTCAACAGATAACATCTTACTCAGTATTGTGAACATGTAATATCTCTTTAAATTAAAAAGTCTAGCCCTAACCGGTTTGGCTCAGTGGATAGAGCATCAGCCTGTGGATTCAAGTGTCCCAGGTTCGATTCCGGTCAAAGGCATGTACCTTGGTTGCGGGCACATACCCAGTAGGGGGTGTGCAGGTGGCAGCTGATTGATGTCTCTCTCTAATCAATGTTTCTAAATCTCTATCCCTCTCCCTTCCTCTCTGTAAAAACAAAAGTCAATAAAATATATAAATATAAAAATAAATAAATTAAAAAGTTTATTTGCCCTTACTTGAGATAATAGATTATTATGAAGTTGTAAGAAGTAATGAAGATAAATCCATTTTATCCTTTACCTAGTTCCCTCCAATGGGATTATCCTAAAAAACTATTGTACAATATAACAACCAAGATAATTATATTCAGATAAATCAATACATAAAGTATTTCCACCACTACAAGGACCCCTCATGCTTCCCTTCATAATCACAGTCACTTCTCTACCACACTCACCCACTCCTTAGCTTCTGGCAACCACTAAGTTTTCTATTTCTATAATGTTTTTCAGGTCAATGATGCTATATAAATGGAATCATAAAAAATGAAACCTTTAGGGATTGCCTTTGTTCATTCAGCAATATTCTCTGAAGATTCTCTCTCTATATATATAAAAGGCTAATATGCAAAGTGTCCCCCTGGGAGTTCGACCAGGAGATCAGGAGTCTGATCACTTGCTATGATGAGCACTGACCACCAGGGGGCAGCACAGGACATGGTGGGTGACCAGAGACTGCAGCAGGGCGCTGAGGGAGCAAGGTAAGAAGGAGGTGGGGAGGCGGGGAACCTGATCAGCCCTGATTGCCAGCCCGGCCTACGGACCCTACTGGTGCACGAATTTCACACACTGGGGCTCTAGTCAGGTTATAAATGTATCGATACTTTATATTCATATTTGTTTGTGAGAATTAGTCCATGCTATGAATGTAACAGTTTCAACATTCACCAGTTGCAGGACATGAGTTGTTTATGATTTCAGGTATTAAAAATAATGTTTCTATAAATAATCTTGTACAGGTTTTGATGAGAATATGAATTTCATACTTTTGGATAAATGCCCAGGAATGCAAGTGCTGGACTGGACTGAACATGTTAGTTGAATACTTATTAAAACAAACAACAACAAAAAGTGTCAAAAATGTTTTTTAGAATGATTATACCACTTTACATTCCCATCATTCTCTCCTGCATTTGGTATTGTCATTAATTTTTTTCTTCTTTTTTTTTTTGTCATTAATTTTTTATTTTAGACAGAGAATGCTATTTCATTGTGGTTGTAATTTGCACTTCCATAACAACTAATAATGTTGCACAACTTTCAGGGGCTTATTTTCTGGTGTATATTTGGTTATATAAAATGTCTTTTTATGTGTTGTGCTCATTTTCTAGTTAGATTGTTTTTTTCACTGTTGAATTTGGAGAGTTCTTGATATATTTTATATTGTAGCCTTTTGTTGGATACATTGTTTACAAATATATTCTCCTATTATATAGACTGTATTTTATTCTATTAACATGATATTAAATATCACAAATATTTTTAATTTTTATGCAGTAAACTTTGTGAATATTTTCCTTTTAAAAAATATGCTTTTAGTCTCAAGTCTAAGAATTTTCTCTAGGCTCCAGGATTCTATATATTTTTTGTCTCTTTTGTTGGTTTTCTAGCCTCTTATTCTCATAGTTTTTATTTAAATCTCTGGTCCATTTTGAGTTAATTCTATATAAGGCATGATATTTGACAGAGGTTTTTTTTTGTTTTTTTTTTAGGTTTTCTTCATTTTTATTTTTTGCCTATGGATACCCAACTGCTCCATTTATAGAAAAGATGATCTATCTTCAGTTGAATTGTGATTTTTACCTCTGTCAATATTTGTTGAGAATATGATATATGATGGGAATTTTTTTTTTATATTCTTGTTCTGTTTCATTGATCTTTTTCTGTTTCTCTGCCAATACCATAGATTCTTGACTACTTGAGCTATATAACAGTTTTGAAATTTAGTAGACTGATTCCTCCCACTTTATACTTCTTTCTCAAAATTACTAAGTTATAATTATTTTTTTGCATTTTATATAAATTTTATAATAAGTTTATCTATATGTACAAAAAACCTGTGGAAATTATGACAAAAATTATGTTAAATTTGTGTATCAATTTGGAGAGAATCCACATTTTTACCTATGTTGTTTTTCAATCCATGGATGCAATTGTCTTCCCATTTAGTTATGTCCTTGATTACTTACATCAGCTTTATGTAGTTTGTAATATTCAAGTCCTTTATAAGGTCGGTGAGATTTAAAATTAAGCATTTCATTTTATATGGTTGTAAATGGTATTGAATTTTAAATTTCAATGTGTACATATTCATTGCTAGCATTTATTTATACCATTTTCAAACAATAACAGACTTCAGTGATGTCAGCAAGATGGTAGAATAGGAAGTTTGAGGCCCTTTTCCTCCCATAAAGTTATTAAACAAACAAGTAAAGACTGCCTGAAATAACTTTCTAGGACCTCTGGAAATGAGTCATAGATTTATAGCAGCAACAAAACAAAATGCCTGATCAAGAAAATGGTAAGAAATTGTTTGTGATTTTTACTCAGACTTGCCCAAACTTCTTTTTCAGGGTGGCATGGCTTGTTTTGGGGGAATCAGTGGCTCCATCCGTTTCCGTTTATGAACTGCAAGAACAGAGCTCACTGAATTTGCAATATTATAACTTTTCTGGGGACTGCCTGATTCATCTGTTATTTAACTCAGAGTTCAGATGGCCAAAACCACTATTGCTCAGATCTTAAGCTATAAGAAACTGCAGAAAGCAGGCGGCATGACTCACAAAAATACCAATGGAGCTATAGACCAGCAAATGCCTATGTCTAGAGATCACTAAATAAGGAATGCTATAAAACAGTTAAGACTACCAAGAGAAAAAGGTGTTATATTCCTAGGGAAATTGCATTTAGAAAGAAGCCCTGTATTCAGGGGTATTGTTAAAAGTGCACACACACAGACTCAGGGGAGAAACATTCTTAGAAAAGACCCAAGAAGACTTAATTTAATTCTTCATTTAATTTAATCCTTATTCAAAGAGGCAGTTACTACTTTATTCTCCACTTTATGCAAGAGGAAACAGACAAAGATTACTTAAGTGACTTGTTCAAAGTCACAGGAATAGAAGTTAGCCAAGCTGAGTTTGAAGAGATATTCTCTCTCTAGAATCTATGCTGCTAACCTCTATAATCAAATGCTTCTCTATACTCTACATTTGCTGTGTCCTATCAAAATGTTAATTTTTGTGTGTGTTTTATCATGAATTCTCATTTTTTAATATTTTAAGATAAAAATTCCTATGACAATTTCAAATTCTTGTCAATTTTCAACTTTTCCAAAAACCCTTCCATGGTCCAAGTTTGAAGTATTATCCTTCCCAGTGACCATGTATCTGTTTACCTTAAAGGACATAATGCTTTCTTGCTTGTATTTTAGTTATTTATAAACTTATATATAATACACAGTCATGTATTCAAAAATTGGGACTTGACCCAAGCCTGTCTGGCTCAGTAGATAGAGTGTCAGCCCAGAGACTGAAGGGTCAGGGGTTCAATTCCAGTCAAGGGCATTTACCTCAGTTGTAGGCGCTTGCGGAAGGTAATCAATCGATGTGTCTCTATCTCACATCAATGTTTTTCTCCCTCTGTCTCTCCTGCTCTCTGTAGAAATCAATGGAAAAAAATATCCTTGGGTGAGGATTTTAAAAAATGGGACTTGTTTGTGCATTAATTTTCTTAACCCAACCCAACTAGCAGTTACTAATTTTCTATCCCTATCCCAATTCTTCGTGTTTTAGTTTTATTGATAGGTTAACACATTCTTGTGATAAAATTTTGCCTCTGTCTTTAATATTGCATTTTGCCTTTATCATATAATTTTCCATATTCTATAGCAAATATTATTTTTAAATAAAAATTCTTAATGTTGGTAAGAATGCAATGAAGTTTAGGATGGGGCTATGAATTAGTAACAGTTACTAAGAAATCATTTTAGCAATATGCATAGGGCCCACTAATGTGTTATATTCTTTATTCTGCTACTTTGATATGTCAATAATATTGCTAATCTTATTCTGGAGCAATATCATAAAGATATGGTAATTCTGAAGAGTTTACACATAGACATAGAAATTGTAATATTTTTTCTTAGTGGAAAATGATAAACAACCAGAATGTTGAGTTCACAATAAATAATTGAGGTACTCTACATTTTTGTTATTATTTTGCCATTTAAAACATTGCCAACAGAGAGTCATTGATATCATACAAAGATTATCTATACTTTCTAAATAAAATTATGCATAACACTTATAGCAGGCATTCAATAGATAATTTTTCAACTCTTTAAAACTGTTTATAGGACAATTATTCAAAGCCAAAGTCATCAAAGTATGTTTTCTTAAGAATTATAGCTTTTTACTTAAACCTTGACTTGATTCTCCCCTGGTGAGGTAAATTGCCTTATTACATGTATATCTGCGTAGAGTATTTATTGAAATACATTTTTTCACTTTTAATATTTTAAAAATTCTCTGTAAACCTCTCTTAAACACTATGTGTGATATTGGGGGTGGGAAAAATAAATCAATTTTTGTTAGTGAAATATTAAGTTTTCAGTAAAAATTGGTCATTCAAAAGTTGGTGCATGGATATATTTTGAGTCAAATTAATTTACACATATGATAAAGGAGTTCAATAAAGATATATCTATGGACTGACTTAGGCTTCTGGAAAATGTTACACATTTATCTAACTAATCAAATAACCATAAATAATATAATAAAACTAGTCCCTCAGCCCAATATGCCCCCTCTCACAGTCCTGGAGCCCTCAGGGGATGTCCTACTGATGGCTTAGGCCCACTCCCTAAGCTGCAATCTGGCTTCCTCTGTGGGAGGCTACTAGGCCGATCAGGGGAAGTCGCTGTCCCCATCAAGCTGCTGCTGCTGCCACTGCCAGTGGCTTTGGCTGTGAGGCCTAAGCCCCGGGCCTCGCAGCCGCTGGGGCTCACGGCTCACTGATCCCTGTGTCTCGCAGCCACCAAGAGCTGCAGCTTTGTCCGGAAGATGTCTGGTCTAATTAGCATATTATCCTTTTATTAGTATAGATACTTCATAACAACATATTAGTTTCCCTTCCTTTTCACAACATTATTCTGTACACAGTTATCAAAAAGCAACTATCATATATATATATATATATATATATATATATATATATATAATCTATCTATCTATCTATCTATCTATCTATATCCTATCTAATAATAGACAAACATGGTAATTAACTGTACCTCCGACATGCTTCCCATTGGCTAATCAGGGTGATATGCAAATTAACTGCCAACCAAGATGGCCGCCAGCAGCCACGCAGCTGAAGCGAACATGAGGTTTGCTTGCTCCAGTGAAGGAGGAAGCCAAGGTTCCCTGCCTGCCGCCGCCCGGCTCTGAGCTCCTGAAGCAACAGCTCCAAAAGATACAATGTTTCAATTATAGAAGCTAAAAGATGGCGGTTAATTTGCATATACCAGCTGCGAGTGAAGACTGAGGACAACATGGAGGCCAAGCGGTACAGAAGGGAGCTAAGTAGAGGCCGCGAGGACAGAAATGGAACCAAGGCTGCGGAGTTGGGAAGCGGGAGGTGGGAGGGCAAGCCCAGCTGTAGCTGCTGTGAGCGGGAGGGGCAGCGGCTTGGAGGGGAAGGGGCAGCGGCTGGGAGTGGGAGGGCAAGCCCAACCACTGTGGCTGGGAGCGTGAGGAGCAGCGACTGGGGGCAGGAGGGGCAGCGGCTGGGAGCAGGAGGGCAAGCCAGCCCCAGTCACTGGGATCAGAAGGGCAAGCCCAGCCCCAGGGGATGGGTGCGGGAGGGCAAGCCCAGCCCCAGCAACTGGGATGGATTGGGAGGGCAAGCCCAGCCCCAGGGACTGGGATCAGGAGGGCATGCCCAGCCCCAGGGGATGGGTGTGGGAGGGCAAGCCCAACCACTGTGGCTGGGAGCATAAGGGGCAGCGGCTGGGGGCAGGAGGACAAGACCAGCTGCAGGCGCTTGAAGTAGGAGCGAAGCCCGCCTCACCGAGTTTCGCTCCCTTCTCTGCTTTGCTCCAGCCACACGAAGTCCTATTCTTGCAGGAATATTTCTGCAATGGGCCTCTAGTATATATATAATCTCAACACTTTCTTAAGTTAGCAGTATATACAAAATACAGGCCAATATAAAGCATGGACTACAGCTGATACTTATAAATGTGTCTTGTCACAAATATCAGAAAAATACTTACTTCTAAAACCATCAGATAAATTTGATGTAAGCAGAAACAGCATGTTAATCATCTTAGATGTCTATTCTTATTTTTAATAGATGAAAAGGATACAAATTTATTTGTTTGTAATAAACATTCATTCTATTTTCTGAAAGAGCTTTTATAAAAGTAGCCCTTTTTCTTTCTAAAAATTTGGGTACACTTTTATAATCATATTCATCTAATATAGTTTTAAATTAGGAAGTTTGATACCTCCAGCTTAGTTCTACTTTTCTTGGAGTCTTTTATGGTCCCATACAAATGTTAGTCTACTATTGGTGGGAATGTAATATGTATAGCCTCTGTGATATGACAGTTCCTCAAAATATTAAAAAGGAACTGTAGTATGATTCAGGAATTCCACTTCTGGGTACGTATACAAGGGAAATAAAAACAGGATCTCAAAGAACTATCTGCATTTCCATGTTTATGGCAACTTTATTTACAATAGCCAGCATATGGAAACCTAAGATGAATGGATTAAAAAAATGTCATTTATATGTGTAGAATCCACACACACATACACAGAAACACACACACAAAATGGAATTTTACTTAGCAACGAGAAAGAAGAAAATCCTGCTATTGCAAGAACATGGATGGATCATGAAGGCATTATGCTAAATGAAATAAGTCAGACACATATGAATTACTTATGTGTAGAATCCAAAAAAGGAAAAAGCTGAATATATAGGAACAGAAGTAGAAAGATGGTCAGTAGGGGTTAGAAGGGTTAGAGGAATTAGAGGAAATGAGGAAATGTTGGTCAAAGGCATCCAAACATCCAAACAGAAGACAAATAAATTCTGGAGATCAATATAGAACGTGGTACAATGGGGTGTTTGCAGTTAAAAATAATATATTATATAATTGAAAATTGATGAGTAAGTAGATCTTAAGTGTTCTCACCATAAAAAAAATAAATGTTAATTATGTGATAAGATGGAGTGTTAGCTGAAGGCAAGGTAGTAATCATTTTGCATTATACAAGTGTATCAAATCAACACATTGTACACCTTAAACAATATCAATTATATTTCAATAAAAGTGTGGAAAAGGTATAGAAGTACTCAAACAATGATTCAGGTAAGTTCTTTATAATACCAGGGTAAAATTAACAGATATGGTGATATAACACCATTAAACCGTCCACATTTTATTTGATTTATTTTTAATTTCTTTATTTTTTTTATTGTTTAAAGTGTTTCAATGACTGTCTCATATGTCTCCTTTTTTTCTCCCCCCCGTGCAATCCTCCAGCCTGCTTTGACACCATGATCTAGTATTCATAGTCTAGGCTAATAGGCACGCCTGAAGGTCCTTCGGTTAGTCTTCTTCCCCGACCCCTACTGCCTCCCAACACTCCCCAGGCTTCCGGCTGTAGTTTGACAGTCTGTTTGAGGCTGCTCTGCCTCTGTATCTGTTTAATTTCTCTAGTGATTAACATATTATATATGTGTCCTTATCACCCCATAGCCTCCCCACCCCTGACTTATGCCCTCACCCCCCTGTTGTCTGTATCCATTGGTTAGGCTTATATGCATGCATACAAGTCCTTTGGTTGATCTCTCCCCCTTACCCCCACCCTCCCCTACCTTCCCACTGAGTTTAATGGTCTGATCAATGCTTCTATGTCTCTGGATCTGTTTTTGTTCATCAGTTTATATTGTTCATTATATTCCATAAATGAGTGAGATCCTTTGGTATTTATCCTTCTTTGAATGGTTTATTTCACTTAGCATAATGCTCTCCAGTTTCATCCATGCTGTTGCAAATGGTAAGAACTCATTTTTTACTGCAGCGTGGTATTCCATTGTGTAGATGTACCACAGTTTTTTAATCCACTCATCTATTGATGGGCACTTAGGCTGTTTCTAAATCTTAGCTATGGTGAATTGTGCCTCTATGAACATAGGGGTACATATATCCTTTCTGATTAGAGTTTTTAGTTTATTGGGAGGTATTCCTAAAAGTGGGATCACTGGGTCAAATGGGAGTTTCATTTTCAGTTTTTTGAGGAAACTCCATACTGTTCTCCACAGTGGCTGCACCAGTCTGCATTCCTACCAGCACTGCACGAGGGTTCCTTTTTCTCCACATCCTCTCCAGCACTTGTCATTTGTTGATTTGTTGATGATAACCATTCTGTCAGGTGTGAGATGGTACCTCATTGTTGTTTTGATTTGCATCTCTCCGATGATTAGTGACTCTGATCATGTTTTCATATGTCTCTTGGCCTTCCTTATGTCTTCTTTTGAAAATATCTATTTAGATCCGGTGCCCATTTTTTCATTGGGTGGTTATCTTCCTTTTGTTAAGTTGTATGAGTTCCCTGTAAATGTTGGGAGATTAAACCCTTATCAGTGATAACATTGACAAATATGTATTCCCATGCAGTGGGCTTTCTTGTTGTTTTGTTGATGGTTCTCAGCAAGGTGGGAATAGAAGGATCATACCTCAACATAATAAAAGCCATATATGACAAACCCACAGCGAACATCATACTCAATGGGCAAAAACTAAAACCATTTCCCCTAAGAACAGGAACAAGACAGGGATGCCCACTCTCACCACTCCTGTTCGACATAGTACTGGAAGTACTAGCCATTGCAATCAGACAAGAAGAAGAAATAAAAGGCATCCAAGTAGTAAAACTGTCCTTATTTGCAGATGACATGATACTGTACATAGAAAACCTTAAAGACTCCATCAAAAAATTATTAGACTTAATAAATGAATTTGGAAATGTAGCAGGATACAAAATTAATGCCAAGAAATATGGCATTCTTATACACCAATAGTGAACTTACAGAAATGAAGACTAAAAAAGTAATCCCATTTACCATCACACCAAAAAAATTAGGATACCTAGGAATAAAATTAACTAAGGAGGTAAAAGATCTATGTGTGGAAAACTACAGGACATTGAAAAAAGAGATAGAGGAAGACATAAACAGATGGAGAAACATCATTAAAATGTCCATACTACCCAAAGCAATCTATAGATTAAATGCACTCTCCATTAAAATACTAATGGCATATTTCATAGACTTTGAACAAACTTTCCAAAAATTCATCTGGAATTAAAAAAAAGACCCCGAATAGCTGCAGCAATCCTGAGAAAAAAGAACAAAGTAGGTGGGATCCCAATACCAGATATCAAGCTGTATTACAAAGCCACTGTTCTCAAAACTGCCTGATACTGGAACAAGAACAGACATATAGACCAATGGAATAGAATAGAGAACCCAGAAATCGACCCAAACCACTATGCTCAATTAATATTTGGCAAAGGAGGCATGAACATACAATAGAGTCAAGACAGTCTCTTCAATAAATGGTGTTGGGAAAATTGGACAGATATATGCAAAAAAAAAAATGAAACCAGACCACCAACTTACACCATACACAAAAATAAACACAAAATGGTTAAAGGACTTAAATATAAGATGGGAAACCATAAAAATACTAAAGGAACTAATAGGCAGCAAAATCTCAGACATATGCCAAAACAATTTCTTCACCGATACCACTGCTAGGGCAATGGAAACTAAAGAGAAAGTAAAAAAATGGGACCACATCAAAATAAAAAGCTTCTGCACAGCAAAAGAAGCCATCAACAAAACAACAAGAAAGCAGTCCACATTTTAGAATTACACAGCACCCCCCCAAAAAAAGATACTTAAGAACAATTAAAAATTGATATATTTGGAGGGCTTACTGATTCATAAAAGCATTGCATTTCTGATAAAGGAAACCTCAATAGGAATTGTCAGTATCTGGAAATGCTCCATCAAGAAAGTGGGAGATGAGCTATTACTTGAAATATGAGTAGGTATTTTATATGACTTAAAGTTCTGTTAAGTAATAAGGACATTTCTTTACTTTAAATAAGAGCATCCTACTCAATGTCCTTCCTTCTGATATTTGTACAAGTGAAGGGTGAGGAGGAGAGCACGTATTGGCATGTGGCAGCACAGCAGGTGCTAAACCAACACAACACATTGTGCTCTTGCACTAAATATCACAGAAAAAACACCTTCTCCTACTTTCCATATGCAGAGACATGTATTAAATTATGGCTTACCTCCTTATACAAATCCTACATTTTAAGTATACATAAGTTTAAGTACACCTAGATACCTGTATTCGTGAACAGGATACATTACTTATTAAAATAATCAGTGTGGAGTTTCACAGGCTTGTAAGAAATTTTATAGTATGTTTTATAGTTAGGCAATTAGTCCAATAAATATCTCTCAACATTATTGTGCACCATAAAGTTTCCTGTGATATAAAAAAAACAGGATAGTAAATGAATACTTGAATTTTTAAAGATTAGAACCAGGATACATGGTATATAAAACTTTTAGCATTTTACTCAAAAAAAGTCAATAAACCCAAGAGAAACTAAGCACAAAATATAAAAATAGCATTCATTATTGTAGAATTAGGACAAAAGTGTCAGAGACATAACATATTGGTTAAGTGGTATGGGTGCTCCCAGAGGCGTATTATTTGGGAAAACTGGTAAAGCAAATAATATACTACATATAATATAAGCAGTCGCCTTTTGTCTACAGAGATTCTGAGTAATGTTCTTAACTTGTAAGGCTGAATTATTCACATAGAAACTATTAAGGCAATCCATGAATTAATGCTGGAGTTTGTTTTGTTAAGGACACTGCTTTGCAGCACATTGGAGATTTCATACTTCTAGAATACAAAGAAGTCTCTGGCATCTCAGTCTTCTATTGTTATTCCATGTGCACACATTCCAAAAGAGGAGTGCTGCCCTAGCTGGTTTGGCTCAATGGATAGAGCATCAGCCTGCAGACTGAAGGGTCCCAGGTTTGATTCTGGTCAAGGGCACATGCCTGGGTTGCAAGCTCAATCCTCAGTCGGGGGCATGCTGGAGGCAGTTAATCAATGTCTCTCTCTCATCAGTGATGTCTCTCTCTCTCTCTCTCTCTCTCTCTCTCTCTCTCTCTCTCTCTCTCTCCCCTTTCCTCTCTGAAATCAATAAAAATATATATTAAAAGAGAGAGAAGTGCCAAAATCTAGTCAAATGGCTGAAAAGGATGGAGCAAGTGTGAAAGTACATGATCACTGATCACCATCCCAAAGAGAGTTGTCTTTTTCTCACTGACATTTAGCCAATATGAACTTCAATATACTCTAGGAAAAATGACAATTTCTTGATTGATGAGGAATTGGTGATGTGGAAATAACTGTGGCAAGCTCTGGTCAATAATCACAATATATTTCTTTCACAGTTAAAACTTCAAAACCTGAGACGATATAATAAAACAATTGTAGCATGGTTCCTGGATGATGGGAAGAACTTTTGTGAATATCCGCTAATATGTGCATTTAATTGCCTAATTCTCTTAATAGTGTTTTCAATTTATGTATATTTGTCTATAAGTAAAATGCTATATTCCTCAATCTTTAATGGTTTATGTATGGGTTCATGTCCCATCCACCACCTATAGATTTTAATGATTTATGTCATTAGCTGTTAGTAATATTTTTGGTAAGTTAAACCCATCAATATAAATAATAATAATAATAATAATAATAATAATTCCCTAATTTGGTTCTGTCTTCCACTTTAAGATTTTAGCCAATATCCATACAAATATGTTTGATGTATTTCAATGTATTTTATTCCTTGTGTTTATAAAACAATAGGGACTAATCAGAAATTAAAAGCAGCAGTAAACACTCAGGGTCAATAATTTTTATAGTCATGGAATTCAGTGCAGTTAAAACTACAAATAGTTTATCACATTGTGGTCAACATTATGGTGAAGTTTTTAATTGTTGGATATAAATTTTGGGATATTCCCTAACTTACATTTTTGTTATGTTCCAGAAGCTGCCAGCTAAGAAATTTAGCACTTTGAGATGCAGATATTTTTTATTTATTTTATTACTCTTAGAAATTAAACAATAAAAGGTGGTTAGTTGTTGAGGCCAGTTCACAAATACTACCTACCACAACGTTATAGAATAATATATTGATTGAAACATTTTCATGATTATTAACTTCTGATTAACCACAACTCACAATCAGCTGTGGAAAATATATTCAGGATCCCATCAGAGAAAGTAGGTCTATGCTCCCCAATTAAGCAGTCTGCACCCAAACCCCATGGGTGGCTTTGGCAGGAGGAAAGGGATTCCAGAATGAACTTCCCCAAAGTGTCATCATCAGTTGAACACAGATCGGTCAGCTTTGTATTGAGATTGCAAGAAGCCCAGCTAGTTTATTAATTAATTATTCTTATAAAAATAAATTTCTAAATGAGAAATTCTTAAATGTGTGAAATCTCCTGCTGCCCTCTGGCCTACCTGGAACCATATGCTTGAGATCCAGCCTTTTCTAGAGAGTGCCTCACATACCAAATACTTAGTCTTTCTTATTCACCTTATTATAATAAACACTGCCATTCTTTCAAAGAAGATGCTTTAGGATAATGTTTTGAGAAGAGACTGGCAACTAAATTCACAAAAATATTTGAAGGCTAGTAGTAGATATTTTTATTTTATACACTTTTGGTTATATTTTCATTATGATTTCTCAGTGAGGTTCTTATAGAAGGAATTCTCTCTCTCTCTCTCTCTCTCTCTCTCTCTCTCTCTCTCTCTCTCTCTCTCTCTTCCTTGCCTTTAAATGTCAGTAAAAATATATCCTCGGGTGAGGATTAAAAAAAAAGCGAATTTGTAGAATGGGGCATCTTTAAAATAAATATTGCCACAAAGTATAATTCTATAAGTCTTTCAGAAAAACAGTTGTACTACTATCTGTTTTGTATTCCACAGTCTCATTTATAGAAACAAATAATACAAATAAATTACTATATTAGAAAATAAATAGAAAGTAGAATTAGAAAATAAAACATGTTCTCCTGCTGTCTTACTGATTACCTGCCGCTAATAAGAATATTTCCTGCTATTGAAGTCAGCCTGATTTTGTCTGCACAAATATGTTTATGCCCTTTCCATCAATCAATCAATAAATAAATAAATACTCTGAGATGATTAACATATTTCTATATAAAAATTGTTCTTAAAGTTTTAGAATTGCGTACTTTTTTATATTTATGGTGTGACAGATTTAAAACAAAAACTGTGTCACACATTGTACTTTGGCCTGTATTTTGTATTTACTTTTATCTTTAAAAAGTACTGAGAGATATACATGTCTGATAGTTGCCCTTTGATAACTGCGAGCAGAATGGATGCTGTGAAAAACAAAGGGGCACTAATAGGTTGTGAAGAAATATTTCATCCTATTACTGGGTGGTTATTGGATTAGTTATTGTGAGTAATGTTTAACACTTTCCAGAAGCCTGAGGCAACTCATGCATATTTCTTTATTGAAGTCCTATAGCATCTATGTATCTATTAATATTATTCAAAATGTATTCACTTAACAATTTTGCCTGAACAGTTTTTACCAGGAGCTGAAATATTCTTCCCACTCCTAATACCACAATGTAGTTTAAGAGAGAACTTTTAAAAATATACTTTTAGAAAAAATGGTTTGGGTTTCATAATCAGAAACTCTATACTTTTAGAGTTTATCCAAAGAATTTGGGTACGCAAACACCTCTAGGTAACATTTGCTCTTCTGACACTTTATATGAGAGATCTCTGAAAAATAAATGCATCTTTGATAGAGGATCAACTTACCAAATAAACAATATTATTAAGGCACTAGAGGCCTGGTGCACAAAATTTGTGCACTGGGGCGGTGGGGGGGTATCCCTCAGCCCAGTTTGCTCCCTCTCATAGTCTGAGATCCCTCAGGGGATGTCTGCCAGCTCACTCATTACCACTCTGTTTGCTGCTCCTTAGCAGCAGGCTCCTTACTGCTCGGCTTACTGCTCCTTAGCCTACCACAGAGGTAAGAGGCTCCCGCCACCGCCACTGCGCTCGCCAGCCATGAGTCAGGCTTCTGGCTGAGCGGCCGCTCCCCCTGTGGGAGCGCACTGACCACCAGGGGGCAGCTCCTGCGTTGAGTGTCTGCCCTCTGGTGATCAGTGCACATCATAGTGACTGGTTGTTCCGGTCGTTCCGCTGTAACAGTCACTTAGGCTATTACATATATAGATGTGCTATTTACCATAAATCAGTTAATAGAAAATGAGAAAGTTGATTAATGACATTGTAAACATAACCTTAATGAAGCTAGTATTAAATAAAATACCCAATTTGTTGGATTCCATTGGCTTGCCAAAAGAAACTCTCTTGTGTGCTGTAGAAAATGTTGCAAAAATTTGGAAACCTTTGAATGATGTATTATGTGCTGTTGTAGGTTTAAAATTTTAGTGGTGGAAGAGAGGGAGCGTAATCTGATTTGTGTGTTTGGTCAGATCATTTCATTGATCTTGTACATTCTAACATTCCACTTGGCAGATGAAATTGAAAATGAACATCCAAAATGATGCATTTTATTTTCAGTGCAAGTAGTCATGAAGGCTAGAAATCAGAATGCTAGCAGTTACTGTATCCTAATAGCTGTATTGCAAAATATTGAAAGGAGATTCCACATAACCACATTCTGCATAGTGTCCAAAATAAGCAAAATATTGGATTTATGTTTGTTCACACCAAATTCCAATAGGCATATTTCTCCATTGATACATGTAATTTGCCATGTTTAGTCTGTCACAGTAAGCTTATTTAAAAGTATATTCACCTTTCAATTTAAAATCATAAAGCTAGGGAATAAATATTTATACAAGGCATTACAAATTGCACCTAAGCAATAGTATACATTTTCTATTCTGTCACTCTTATATCTAATGTTGACTACAGAGTGAAGGTTTATACCTGTCTTTTACAACTTTTCTGAAAGTCTTGTTAATAAGAGTTTTACTCATAATTAAGGAAAATTATAATTTCCTTAGTGATGAAATTGCAGCATACTTACTTGTCACTTTATGTTACGTCTTTCTTATACGTTTCCTGCATACACGGCAGGAGGGGAACACGTTGCAATAGGCATTTGAGTGTATATTTCCTTACTAAAGGCATTTTTCATTTTTCAAGCACAGGGAAATACACAGGATGCATTTGGAATCACATAACAATAATTAGGAAGAGATTTTAAGGTTGCCATTTAGAGAAGTAGCATAAGATGAAATGTGAAACTATTTACAATTTTTTGGGTGTTTAGCATTTATTTCTAGTACTATTTACTTTAATAAAAATCTGAAAAGGCATTTACCTTCTGTACCTTACATACTTATGTGATCACAAAGAGCTTAAACAAGATGAACCCTAGCTGTGGATTAGCATCCTATACAATAAAAGCCTAATATGCAAATCAACGGAAAGTAGGAACAACAGTTGGAACGACAGGTTGCTATGATGTGCACTGACCACCAGGGGACAGACGCTCAATGCAGGAGCTGACCCCAGCCTGCAGGCCCCAGGCCAGCCAAGGAAGGTGCCAGCGAGGGTCCCCCAATCGCCCCGTCAGTTGCCCTGCAGAGGGAAGTGACCAGCGGGGACAGGAGTGGGGCCGGCCTGCGAGCGGGGGGCGGGGCTGGCTGGCGAGTGGGTGGCATCAAGCCAGCCAAGGCGAGTGCCAGTGGCCCCCCCCCCATCGCCCCCCCCCCAGTTGCCCCATAGATCATCCCTGATCACCGGCCAGGCCTAGGGACCATACCCATGCACACATTTCATGCATTGGGCCTCTAGTAATTAAATAATTAACATTAACCCAAAAGAGGCCTTTTCCCTTTGTTTCTGGGAGGCAATCTCCCCCTGCTTGGAATATCCTACCTGATAAAATATCTTTCTTTACCTGAGAGTTTTGGAACATGAATGATAGCCAATGCTGACAATAATTTATGGTGAGAACTTTTGGACAGAAGGTTTCAGCTAGACTTCTGGAGGAGCTAGAGGCTAGCTAAGGTCAGCCACATGGCAGTCAGCATGTGTACATAAAAAAACCCTAATATAATTCTATATGCCAGAGCTTGGGTGCCTTTCCTTGTTGGCCATACTCCATGTATGTTGTTACATATCATTGCTAGAAATAGTATTGTTCACAGCTCCACTGAAAGGGTACTACCAGAAACTTCAAACTTAGAAATCTCCTAGACTCTATGCCATGCACCTCTTCCCGAGACTGATTTTAATAGGTACATGTTCACTCTATTAAACAGTGCCAGTGAATATAACAATTTTCAGTGAGTTCTGTGAGTCTGAGTAAATTATCAGACTGAAGGGTAGACTTAGGGATCTCAGGACTTGTAATTTGTATGAGAAGTGAGGATGGTCTTGGGGACTTCCAAACTTTGAAGAACTAAATATTTATCTCATTTGTCTTTGTGGTAGAACAGGTGTTAAGAACAGTTTTCTAGGACATTTAATGTGGGCCTAGGAATATAGAGAAGCTGTCAAAAGTGTGTGAAATTTACAAAAGTTAATGTTTTTTAAAATATATTTATTGATTTTTAGAGAGAGAGGAGGGGAAAGGGAGAGATAGAGAAAAACATCAATGTGATGTAAGAGTGAAACATTGATCATCAAGCTACAACCCCAGGAATGTGCTCTGACTGGGAGTCAAACCGGCAACCTTTCAGTCACTGTAGGACACACAACCAACTGAGCCACACTGGTCAGGGACAAAAGTTAATGTTTTAAAGCATAGTGCCTGAAGCAGATTAAGCACTGCATAAATATTGGCTCTTACTGTCTTTATCCTATATAAAGAAAATCCTTTAAATATGACTTTAATATAGCAAATACTAGTTAAAAATGTATGCTAAGTGATTTTTGGTTGACTTTTGGCCAATTGTCAGTGTCTCCATTCATCAGTCTCCATTCACTTTCTAAATGAAAAGACTGAGTTTTCAATCCAAAATTCTTTGTTCTAGAATCTATTCTGTGGATGTGATACATTTCCTGTTCTTAAGCCTGCCAGGAACAGATATGAGTTCATCCATTTTCCCAGATCTTTTCCTGAGGTAATAAGCCAAACTTTAGTTTCTTCCAAAGATATCTCCTGTCCTACTTTTGTATAGTATTAGGAAATTTTATTTTTTATTCATATAAAATTGTTATCAATTTGGATATAGCATATGCATTTCATTTTCTTTCTAATTTATTAATTTATGTGAACTGCTTAATAATCTTTATGTGATAATTAAATTTAGTACCTAGAAATCTAATGATGCCTCCTGAATTCCTACTTTTACAAATATTTTATGTATGTACACATTGATTTATTTTGAAACAATTTTTTGCATTATTGTTTTATTTTTTAAATTAAATTTATTGAGATGACATTAGTTAATAAGATTATATAGGTTTCAAGTGTACATTCAGAGCTACATAATTTGTATATTGCATTGTATGCGCACCACCCAAAGTCAAATCGTCTTCAGTCACTATATATTTAACCTGCATTCTACCTCCTCACACTTAATTTTGATTTTTAGTATGTTCAACTAGCTTTTTCTTTAAGAAAATGTATTTTTATTTTATACATCTCCAATAAATATTTGCCATATTACCAAATTTTAAATTTTTATTTTTAAAGTGCATTAGTCCAGAAAATAGACAAGTGGCAAATCTTAGTATATTTATAGACTTCTTTTCAACCATTTTAAAATATACTTTACTACCTTAAATAACAATACATATGGATTTCACTATACTATCATTTAATATAAAAATGAGTGATCATTTTTTTCAGATTTGAAAAATTATGTCTAATATGTTTTGTATTTAAAACCAGATAATGAATGAACTATATAGTGCTTCTCAGGGGAAAATGTTTATTTATTAGATATGTTATTAATAAATTATCTGCAAATTACTTTATAAAATGGTTTATAGTTTGTTTCTGGTGATAAATTTGTATCTTGTAAGCTCATTCATATAAAGATATTTTGGTATATCTTGAAGAATACTTCAATTATCCATATTCTAGAACAGGAGTTTGTGGATGAAAAGGGGGCTGTATAATAAACCATACAAGCTCAGAGGGGCCACGTGGCAGGCCTGAAAAACTCAGAAACCGAAAGTCACAGAGGATGGTATGATCATAAATTCCTAACTGGGCAGAACATAGTGGGTGGTCACTTCTAAGATCTATAGCTCTCTTAGCAAAGTTCAAACTTTATTTTAAGTGACCTCTTTCCATTGTCCTCTAGGATAATACACCTATGACATGTCAGAGTAATTTTCTTATCCTACCCCTGGAAACCATAACCATAGACAACCAGAGCAGGAGACCACAGAAAACCTTATTATTATTTTGTTCCGGCATACCATCTCTATATGCTGTAAATGTTATTTATTAACTATTCTGAACCCAACAATGTAAAAGAAATATGTGTTTCCCCATTTTGCCCTTTGTCCAATCCTAGAGGTTTGCTATGCTTTCTTTACTATGCTTTCTTCTACCTCCTTAATCTTCTACCAATGGATTTCATGCATCTTCCATATGTGTTCCCCTTTGCTTCTAATGTATAAAGTAAGTAGCCTCACTGCCATTCTCTTGAGCATTTGAGATCTTGCTCCTTGGCATATGTTGTCTGTTGGCTCAAATAAACTCACAAAAATTCTCTACAGATTTGAACATTTCCTAAATCAACAAGTGGTCAAACTTTTTTAAAGAGCCAAATATTAATATTTTAGATATCTAGTTCTTATAATCTCTGTTGCAACTACTTAAAATGAAATGAATTATATTTTGAGATTTTTTTGGCATCTTCATGACACCTTATAGCTAATTATTCACATGGAGTGAAAGCCACAGGATAATTTATTATTTATTTTATAGTTATTGCCATTTACTCTGAAGACAACTTAATTGTAATCCAATGAGTTGATTCTGCTACTCATCCATTACACAAAGTAAATAGATTTCTATAATGTTTCCCTATTTCAAATCTAAGGGTGTTTAAACTGGAGAAAAATATGGAGTTTCCTCAAAAAACTAAAAATGGAACTCCCATTTGATCCAGTGATCGCACTTCTAGGAATATATCCCAAGAAACAAACTGTTTATAATTAAGATCATGTATCAGAATTCAAACAGTTTTACTTTGTATAGCATTTTCAGCATGTATTGTGGAATCTATACAATTTAACATTTATCTTAAGAGAATCTTTTCTCCTTTATGTCTATCCACTCCCTTCCTTAATCATTAAGTCCTTAGGATATCAGATTCTGGTTATTATCACACTGTCTTAGAACAAAGCCTCACGTGTAAATGGGACTGAATTTTTAGTTTCTCTTTCTGATAATTCATTATTGGTGTATAAAAATGCCATTGATTTCTAGGTTTTTCTTTTGTATCCTGCTACTTTGCCAAATTCATTTATCAAATCTAGTAGGTTTTTGGTGGAGACTCTAGGGTTTTCTATGTACAATATCATGTCATTAGTGAATAATGAGTTTAACTTCCCCCATTTCAATTTGGTTGCCTTTTATTTTTTTTTTTTTGTCTAATTGCTATGGAGAAGACTTCCAGGACTATGTTGAATAAGAGTGTGAAAGTGGTCATCCCTATCTTGTTCCTGTATTTAGGAGAAATGGTTTTAATGTTTGACCATTAGAGTACATTGAGTATAATGTTGGCTGTAGGTTTGTCATATATGGCCTTTATTATGTTGAGGTATGATTCCTCTATTTCCACTTCACTGAGAGTTTTTTCTTTTTTTTATCAAAAATTGGTGTTGGATTTTGTTGAATGCTTTTCCTGCCTCTATTGATATGATCATGTGATTTTTGTCTTTAAATTTTTTTATGTGATGTATCACATTTATTGATTTGTGAATATTGTACCTGCCTTGAATCCCTGGAATAAATCTGACTGGGAACTCATACAACTTAACAAAAGGAAGACAAACAATGCATTAAAAAATGTGCAAAGGATCTAAACAGACACTTATCTAAAGCCAACATACAGATGGACAAGAGACATATGAAAAAATGCTCCAAGTCACTGATAGACAGAGAGATGCAAATTAAAACGACAATGAGGTATCACCTCACAATGGTTAGAATGGCTACCATCAATAAATCAACAAATGACAATTGCTGGCAAGGATGTGGAGAAAAAGGAACCCTAGTACACTGCTGGTGGGAATACAGACTAGTGCAGCCACTGTGGAGAACAGTATGGAGTATCCTCAAGAAATTAAAAATGGAATTCTTATTTGAGTAAGTGATCCCACTTCTAGGAATATATCCTAAGAAACCTGAAACACCAATCAGAAAAATGTATGCACCCCTATGTTCATAGCAGCACAATTTACAATAGCTAAGATCAGGAAACAGCCTAAGTGCCCATCAGTAGATGAGTGGATAAAAAAGCTGTGGTACATTTCCACTGGAATACTATTCTGCAGTAAAGATCTCTTACCCTTTGAGACATCATGGATGGACCTGGAAAGTATCATGCTAAGTGAAATAAGTCAGTCAGAGAAAGACAAGTATCACATGATCTCACTCATATGTGGAATCTACTGAACAAAATAAACTGAAGAACAAAATAGAGCCAGAGACATAGAAACATGAAACAGACTATGGAATTTCAGAGGGAAGGTGGTGAG
This sequence comes from Myotis lucifugus, assembly GCF_000147115.1. Lineage (NCBI taxonomy): Eukaryota > Metazoa > Chordata > Mammalia > Chiroptera > Vespertilionidae > Myotis > Myotis lucifugus. Next base: position 775,508 of record NW_005871312.1, on the reverse strand, counting down.
TGGGAGAAATCAACCAAAGAACTTGTATGCATATATGCATAACCATGGACACAGATATTAGAGTGCTGAAGGCCTGAGGCAAGGGGCAGGTGTGGGCTAGAAGGGATAGATGGGAAAAAGAGGGGACATATGTAATACTTTCAAGATAATTTAAAAAAAGAAAGCCTCATGTCTGTTGACTACAAAAACAGACTTTTGGTCAAGCTAAAGACAACATCTTAACTTCAGCCTCTGGACCACACCCTCATGAAATCAGAACAATGCCATGGTTGATATCAGGACCTGATACAATGATCAACCACCTATACTCTATACCAAATCAATCAGTAGATCCCCAAATCCCAACTCCTTTAAGCACCATGATTTGTGATCCTCCCCGACCCCCCATATAAGCCATTTCCTAAAAGCCATCATGGAGCCAGGTCTCTGGAACCTCGGTTACCTGTGATTTCAGACTTGGTTATATTTCCTCAACTAATAAACCCTTACTTTCTTGGCTGAAAATTCCTGTTCACATTTTATTGGGCTTTGATGCACAAAGTCAAATGGATCCATTTAGTTCAGTAACACTCTTACTATCTTTTATTTTACTGAATATTGATCGTAAAACATTATTTATGGGCTGGATACATTGGGAACTTCAATAGACCTCTTTTAGAACATTGAAATATGCCTCTGGGATCAGTTTTTGGGAATACAGGAACACCTTTAAAATATGCCTTCTGGAGTATAGATCTTCATTTACAGGGGATCTGACACATTATTCTCTGTTCATAATAGCATACCTTTATTAATTTCTGATTCTCTCTCTCTCTTTCTCTCTCTCTCTCTCTCTCTCTCTCTCTACCCCCTCTCTCTTTCTCTTTTCTTTTTTACTTATCTTTTTCCCTCCCACTTATCCATGAGACTATATGACATTCCATTTTAATGTCAATTGTAAATCTTTTTCAACTCTTTAAAAAATGAAACTCTGTATGTATAGATAAGGGACATACTATTGTATAATTTTTTAAAAACATATTTTATAGATTTTTTTACAGAAAGGAAGGGAGGAGGATAGAGAGTTAGAAACATCGATCAGCTGTCTCCCGCACACTCCCTATTGGGTATGTGCCTGCAACCAAGGTATATGCCCTTGACCAGAATCAAACCTGGGACCCTTGAGTCCGCAGGCCAATGCTCTATCCACTGAGCCAAACTGGTTAGGGCCTATTGTATACCTTTAACAGTAGAGACAGACATAACATTCCCTGGAGTTTTACTAAGTCTTTTCTTATCAGTACAAGTCTGTTTCAATTTTCTACATCAAAATAGGTCTGTTGTCACAAAGGGTAAAAGATTTTTCCTTTTTTATGACAGTAGTATCCCATTGTGTAAATATTTTTTTATTCACTCATCTACTGATGGAACTTGAGCTGCTTCCAAATCTTGGCTATTCTTCGGATAAATTCCCAGAAGTGGAATCACTGGATCATAAGGCAGTTCTATTTTAAATTTTTTGAGGTAATTCCATACTTCTTTCCACAGTAGCTGCACCAATCTTCATTCCCACCAACAGTGCAGTAGGGTTCCCTTTTCTTCACATCCTTGACAACACTTGTTGTTTGTTGATGTATTGATGATAGTCATTCTGACAGGTGCAAGTGATAACTCATTGTGGTTTTAATTTGCATTTTTTTGATGATCCGTGATATTGAGCACCTTTTAATATGTCTTTTGGCCATCTTATGCTAAGTGAAATAAGCCAGTCAGAGAAAGACAAGTACCATATGTGTATTTTAATAAACAAACTGAACTACCAAGCAAAATAGAGACAGACTCATAGATAGAAGGCAGGCAGACAGCTCTGGTGGTGATGGTGGTGGTGTGTGTGTGTGTGTGGAGGGATTGAGCAAAAAAGAGAGATAACTCATGGATATAGACAACAGGATGATGCTTCTTTTTTTTTTCGGGGGGGGGGGGGGAGGGGGAGAGGTGGAGGTAGAAGAGGGCATATGGGTTATGGTTAGGAAAAAAATAAAAAGAAAAAAATAGGTCTATTGTTATATATTTCCTAGTGGTTCCCAGTCTAGATTGTTAAAATAAGTTAATCATACAATTTAGATATTCCAATCAAGCTTTATATTTTGTTCCTTTAGTCCTGCAAAATCGTGTTGTTGTTTTTTGTTTTTGCTTTTGTTTTCTAATTTTAAGTTCCATGAATTTGAGGATCTTGTTAGGTCTTGGAAAAAAAGGCAAGGTATTGACCAATTTAGAAAGAGCTTCATACTGATACCGGAACTGGTGAGCAGGAATTCTGCCAGGGGTCATGTCACCGAATTGAAGAATGAAGCAGTGGACCAGAGGAGTTCAAAAAAGGCAGGAATTTATTGCAAACAAACACAGGCTCCCCATTCCGGAGGGAGATTCGAATGGGTTGCCCCTGAAGCATTCTGCTCTTCCCCTTATATCTGCCAAAGGCCTGCTCTTTGTCTATCTGTGCTGCTCTCCGATTGGTTCCTGGCCTTTTTGCAAAATTTTGTTTGGCACTTGCAAGAAAAACATCCTTGTTTCAAAACACTCTGTGTTTCTGATATCCATCCTGTTTTTCTGCCATCCTGTTTTCTGCAAATCGTATTTTTTGTTTGTTTCAGCTAGCTCCACGATTCCTTCTTCTTCTGCCCCTTACCCTATCTACCAAATTCTGCTTTAACTCCTTTCGATACTATTTTGGAATTTCAAGAGTGTGGTACACATTTTAAAATTCTATAGGATATTACTTCATAGCTCTAATTATTAAGTAAATCTTGGTATAGCTGTAAGAATCTTCCTCAGCCTCAGTGACCTTGCTTTTACTAGGAGACTTAGCTTAATACAATGGTCCCTTTCCTCTAACTATTGAAACATCAATGTTCTAATAAAACTTCCAAGGTGGTACGTAGGGTCAGTGTGCAATGGAAAGATCTTTCATACTTTTTTTTAATCTTTCTTTTATGAATACTTTCACATTTGGCTGTCCTGTGCCCTCTGGGAGATCAACCAACATCCAGGTGTTTCCTTCAAGTCTTTTCTGGACGTCTTACACCTTTATTATGAGAATTGTGAAGTCTTTTCTCTGAACCTTTTCCATTTGATTAATGTGATCAGTGCTGTGTCTTTGTGTGAGCCACTTTGATTCCTTCCCTTGAAACTGAATTCACAATTTTTAAAATAGTTTTTGTTTCTTAATGATTCTCCTTCAAATAAGTACTCTCTTTTTCCCCCTAGGATATTAGGATTCCACATCACACATCCACTTATTTTAGCTTTTAAGAAGATTCTTACAGAATTGATCATTCTACAGCAGGATTGGTAACAACTGGTAAAGCAGGCAAGATTCCATGTCTTGAGTACTCAGGAGAGGAAACCAAAACTAAAATTAAAGTAAATAATTAAGTGAATGAACCCTAAAAATTATTTAAATGCAATATAAAATGTTGAGACAAAGGTGTAATTTGATATTATAGAATATGGAGACATAAACATTTGTAAATATCATCTAGCTCAACACCTGGTTTTACAGAGGAAACTGAGATGTAAGTACAAGGGATTTGCTTAAAATGATTTGAAATAGGAAGATAATTATTGTAAAAATGTCAAAGAGAATGACCTTAATCACTTCTTTCCAAACTTATATAAACTTTCAAACTTCAGAAGAAGTTGAGAGAGCCTTTGATATGCATTAAGTTAAATGGTTGAATATTCCTATTTATTCAACAAATTTATATAAAATGCCTACTACATAGTTAAATATATTGTTTGCAGTGGGAATACAATAATGGATAAGACATGCTCCCACTGTTTAATAAGCTAGAATAAAAAGTAGGGGAATACATAAAAAGATATAACAAAGTTGTGCATGTATTAATTCAGCAATGAGTGATCTATTTCTTAAACATTAGTGTCAGTGAATGTCTTCATTGATAAAGTTAATAGATTTCCCTTTTGCATGCACAAAATTTCCAGAAAAATAATCCTTAGATATATCTATTTTAATGAGCTGGGATTTTATATTAGTTTTTTAAAAATATTCAGTTCATCACACTTAAAATATGTTATATTTCTCTACATATGTAGAATATACAGAAATCTCTGGGATGTCTGCTTAAAACAACAGCTAATAAGAATTTTTAATATGCATACTCAAATGCATTTTATGATAGAATATCCATAATGTTTGGACAGAATTAAAAACAGATTATGTAATTCTACTACTTTCTCTTTCATGTACTGAAACTGTAGAAGATATTTTAGTAAATGCCCACCTAACACCTTTCTGGATTAGCTAATGCTCTTTCTCACTTTAAAATATATTGACTAATGTCTATAACAAATTAAATATTTGGCATTAGAAAGTTCCTCTTGCATATACTTTGATTCTTATAAAATAATGTTCTAAAACCTTTCTATGCTACATATACTTGTTATTTTATTTATATAGTGTTATTAAATATTATACTTACAGATTCATGTCAATACAAATATAACATGAGACCCAAAAGAAGTAAATAACTAAAGTTGTGGGTGTAAACACATTAACCTTAAAATATTAATAAAATTATAAAACAAACCTAAAAGTGTTCTGAGTCCAAACTCTTAGAGAAATTTCTTTAAACTCTCTTTTCACTTCAGAGTTACCATGTCTAGAATATGTACATGATAACTTAGGATGTAATATGTGAAAGCTAGGCAATGTAGAATTTGACTCAAAAAAAGGCTTTTTTGTATATACAGATAATTTGTGTATATATATATTAGAGGCCTGGTGCACGACATTTGTGCACTGGGGCAGCAGGGAGGGTCTCTCAGCCCGGCCTGCGCCCTCTCGCAGTCCGGGACTCCTCAGGGGATGTCTGCCGGCCAGCTTAAGCCTGATCCCTAAGCCAGCAGTCAGACATCCCTCTTGCAGTCCGGGACTCTTGCAGTCCAGGACCCCTCGCTCCTTACTGCCTGCCTGGAGCGGAGGCAGGAGAGGCTCCCACCACCATCTTTGTGCTCGCCAGCTGTGAGCCCAGCTTCTGGCTGAGTGGCACTCCCCTTGTGGGAGCACCCTGACCACCAGGGGGGGCAACTCCTGTGTTGAGCGTCTGCCTCCTGGTGGTCAGTGCATGTTATAGCGACTGGTCATTCCACCATTCAGTCAATTTGCATATTAGGCTTTTATTATATAGGATGCACATATATATGTGTGTATATATATATATGCATTTGAGTATATGCACATAAATGTAAAATGAAATGAATAATAAGGAAGTATATGTACTATGACCTTGCTTGAGGACCTTTGTTCCATCTATATACAGGGTGTTGTACATACAGAAAATAATACAATTGTTAATTAATAATAATACAAAGATAAACTCTGTTTTGCATACATACAACTCTAAAACTACTTTTGCCCTACTCTGTAATGTGTGTTAAATTTTCTTGTAATCAATGACTATATTATTTTATTTCTATTTATTTAAGTTTGTTTATTTGGAGACAATAACAAATATGTTGCTATGGTTAGAAGCAAGAAACTTTTTAAAATAATATTTACAATAGCTTAAATAGCTTCTGAAGTTTACTATCAATCTCCCTCCAATAATTACTATTTTAACAGCTTTTGTGGAATTTAAAGTAGTGTTAAAAATTATACTGTTGTGATTCACCTTTGTGTCAGTTGATTTTGTGTGTGTGTGTGTAATTCAAACTAATTTTATATTAATTATTGCTAGTGCCAAATATACATAGGAAAATATTCTCACAGAAATAAAAAATAAAGATAAAATAAGAGTGCCAAATGCATCTTTTTTAATATTTCATATTTTGATTACTTTAGGCAGGGACCAAAAATAATCTTTCCACTCTTTTAGTGACAACACTATTAAAGGGAAATTCTCTGATATTTTTCTTTACAATGATCACTTTTTTTATAATATGGGTTTATATATTTATGTTTCAAGAGGAAAGGAAAATGATGTGAGCCAAAATCAAAGAGCCATGATCACTGATTATCATTAATTCAGAAAATATTAAAGAATAATAATGATTGATGACTGTGAGGTTAGAAAAATATTCAGATACATTGTCCTCTATTTCAATATTACACTGAAAAGATAGGTGATTCTTAATTTTTTCCATCTGATTTATTTCACTAGCATGATATTCTCAAGATCCATCTGAGTTGTCACAAATGGCAGTATTTAAATTTTTGTTATGGTATAGTAATATTCCATTGTATATATTTACCACATCTTCTTTATCCAAGTATCTATCAAAGGATACTGGTTGTTTCTATATTTTGGTTGCTGTGAATAATGCTGCAATGATTTTACTCATATGTGAGATTTAAAACTGAAATCAACAAATGAACAAGTGAGACAACAAATAAACAAAAACTCAGACACAGACAACAGTATCTATTGGTTACCAGAGGGTGCAGGGAGGAAGTAAAGGGTGTCAAATACTTGGTGATAGAAGGAGATTTGACTTTTGATGGTTAACACACAATGCAATATGCAGATGAAGTGTTATAGAACTGTAAACTCGAAGCTTATATACTTTTATTGACCAATGCCACCCCAATAAATTTAATTTAAAAAATGTTCAAAAAGAGGATATGTGAAATCAGGAAATTAAAGGCATAGCTACTGTATATCCCTCCATAAAGTGCATTCATAACCACAGGTTGGAAAAGAAGTGAGAAAATTTTCATATTAAAAATTCTAAATCCCTTCAATATTAAGCTAAATTTATTAACTACAAATGCAGTTCTGGATACTAAAATTACAAAGGCATAAATGTCATGGACTCTCAATGAGTTTTTAAATTAGTAGGGATGAGAGACCTGTTATGGTAGTTCTTTCTTTCACAAATAAAAAAGAGTTCTAAATTGACTGATGAATGATGAATCAGACTATCCCCAGAGTTTGGAGGAGGAGTGGGACAATATAACAAGGACAATGGCAGCAAAGTATTCTAATCAGATGCAGTTCATGAACTGATTCTCTGAGACAAAAGAATGTCACATTAGGAGGAATAAAATAATTATATTAGAGTTTGATCAGAGGATGTTAATATGTGTGCCTATGTGTACACATATGTATGGACAGACAGGTACTTGCATATTATGGACATATTGAATATTTCACCTTCAAACTACAAGTGGAGTTGGTCTGTGTTCTTCACCCTTCTGCACAGAATTTTAGTAGTTTTGGAAAACAAACAAAATACACCACCTATCTTTAGAGATGAACCCTGAGTTAATTAAACTAATTACACTGTGTTGCTGTAAGTTTCTTGTAGAAAGAGTGTGACATTAACATTTTTTATCATAAATATTTTTTAGTTAGGCTTACAGTATAACAGTTAGTAAGTAGGTGTTTAAAAATACTGAAGTATTTCAAGCATTAATACCAAATTATAGGCAAATAATTAAATACTAAGCTGTTCTCTAACACTTGCTTTCTTTGAATTATTTTCTTTAAATGAGAAAAAGCCTTGGGGAGAAAAAGTTTTGTTCATGAAGATCTATTATAGCAATAAAAATGCAAGTACTTGCCTTTTTAATCATTATGTGTGTCTATTTTAAGGAGAAGTCTGCACATCCCAAATGTTAGAGTATATTGTTTTTTCATAGGACATCAACTAACTGGTAGAATTAAGGTCTGGTCTCCTTTGTTCCCCCTCCCTTCCTCTCCGTGTACTTTTGTCTTTTGCAAGCACTGTGCATACATTTTCATTTAAGGGAATACAGGAGGTAACTTAAAAAAGAGTTTTCAAAATTTAAAGTGAGGATCATTTTTTTTCATTACACCTATGCATATGTGGAGCAGAGTATCTAGTACATTCTTTTAACAAGGTATTATGGCATCCATAGTTGAGTGAAATATTTAAGCACTTTTGTTTCAGAGGCATGATACACTTTACAAGTAGTACATTTTATTTTATCCTAAATGCTCTTTATCTAAATAATGAAAACAATTGTTTAAATGTTCAAGTGACTTTTTATTTTGTGTTTATATATAAGTTAGAAATAGCACTGATTACTGTGACATAAAATTAGTAGCACAGCATACAATGAAAGCTACAATTCTGCTAGCTCTGACTCAGGCAGTATCTATCCTATTATTGCTGATATGGTGGGTCCAATACAGAAAATAGCACAACGTAAGCTTCAAATGAAAGGCAATGGCACTTTCCTAACTCATTACATTTAATGGGAAGTGTGCACACATGTAACAAAGCAGAAATGTTAGCTAATAAATCTCTAAGACATTTACTTTTTCTTTAATATTTTTTAACTCTATACAGACATTACTCTACATTTCCGTATCTTTGATGGTGAATAGATAGTTGGAAGAAAAAAAACTGCAAAGTTGTTACTCCAAACCTAAGTACACACATACAAAAAAATAAAATAAAAACAATGTTAGAAAGGTACTATTTCATTAAAATTACTTATTTTTAAAATTTCACTATTTTCTTAGCCCTATTGGTGTTATGAAAATATCTTGCTAGGAATTCCTGGAGTCAAGAGGATCTGATGTACATGGATGTTTTGTGATAGCTTCATATTTTAAATTGGCTTCATGTGCACACACACAAATAGAAACTTATTTTTTGGTAATATAAGAAAATCAATTTCAAAATAGTGAAGGGAGATATACTTGCTTTATTCCAAGTCTTTAAAAATTTATTTCTCAATTACAGTTGGCATACAACATTCTATTAATTTCAGGTGCACAGCAAAGTGATTAGACATTTATATACTCTACTAGAGGCCCGTTGCACGAAGAGATTCGTGCAATAGGCCTTCCCTTCCCCTGGCTGCTGTCACTGGTTTTCCTCTGGCACTCGGGACCCAGGCCTTAGCTCCAGATGGAGCCTTCAGTCTTTGCGACTCCTGACGGAGCCTTCAGTCTTCACTCCACCTCTTTGCCCCTACGTATGCAAATTAACTGCCATTTTTGTTGGGTTAATTTGCATATTCTCCTGATTGGCTGGTGAGTGTAGCAGAGGGACAGTTAATTTACATGTTTGTCTATTATTAGGTAAGATGAAGTGATCACCCTGATAGCCTAGTACCCATCTGACATCACACACAGTTATTACATTACTATTGACTGTATTCCTTATGCTGTACTTTTCATCCCTGTGACCATTTATATAATTGGAATTGGCACTTCTTTACTCTTGCCTTTTTCAACCATCCTCCCCAATTCCCTCTCATGTGGCAAACATCAGTTTGTTTTCTGTGTCTATGAGTTTGTTTCTGTTTTGTTTCTTCATTTATTTTATTTTTTAAGATTCTACATATAAGTGAAATTGTATGATATTAGTCTTTCTTTGTCTGACTTATTTATTTAGTATAATAACCTCTAGGTCCAACCATGTTGTCACAAATGGCAATATTTTACTCTTCTGAATGGCTTAGTAATATTACACACACACACACACACATATATATCATATCTTTTTTTTTCATTCATCTATCGAGAGACATCTAGTATTTACAATATCTTCGCTATTGTAAATAATGCTGAAATAGCAATAAGGGTGTATATTTCTTTTCAAATTAGTGTTTTGGATTTCTTTGGATAAATTCCAAGATATGGAATTGATGGGTCATATAATTGGGGAGAGGGGCATCCATAGTGTTTTCCATCGTGGATGCATCAATTTACAATACCACCCAGGCATTAAACTATTTGGCATTAGTCTTAGCAATATATTTTTGGACATGTATGATAGGGCAAAGACAACAAAAGTAAAAATAAAGAAATGAGACTATATCAACCTAAAAAGCTTTTGCACCACAAAGGAAGCCATCAACAAAACCAAAATGCAACCTGCTGAATGGGAGAAGATATTTTAAAATATACACCTGATGCAAGGTTAATATCCAAAATATATAAAGAACTTGGGCACCTCAATATAAAAACACACACAAAAAATTCAAGTTAAAAAATGGGCAGAAGACATAATAAACATTTCTCCAAAGAGAGCATATAGATGGCCAACAGACACATTAAAATACATAAATTGCTCAGTATCACTAATCATCAGAAAAATGAAAATAAAAACCACAATGAGCTATCACTTCCCACCATCAGAATGCCTCTCATCATTAAACGAACAAACGCAAGTATTGGAGAGGATGTAGAGAAAAGGGAGCCCTTGTCTCACAAAGTCTTTATTTTTAGATAGAACTAGAATACTGAACACATAAACATCAAGAGTTTTTTTTAATTCCCTAAAGTTATGTAGAAAGTTTTGTTTTGATATTTGATATATATATATATATATATTGGTTTTTAAAAAAGAACTGATGTGAGATAAGGCACATCATTTGGTGTCTAGCCAACCCACGCATCTTTTCTGTTTTGGTGAAGGTTTCTATATAGCTCAAATATCACCCTAACATTTCTAGCATCCATAGTATAGTTCTACCTATTTTTTTAAGACAAGGTCAAGTTCTCCTCAAATGTTATCACTAATTTCTTTGGGATTTTTCTTAATAATGTTTTGGGGTTTTTTTGTTGTTGTTTTTTAGACAGCAAATTGCTGACATTCACTACTTTCTATAAAAATAAGGATACTCAGTAGTAATTTAAATTATTCCAGGTGTTTCATAACATTATTTCAACACAGGATAATGGAACGTCCTGTAATTAAATTATTGAAGTCTAGGCTTTGAATAGCAGTCTTCAAAAGAAAACAATACTGACTTGACTGGGTGTCTCAGTTGGTTAGAGTGTCGTCCGGTACACCAAAAAGGTTTCGGGTTCAATCCCCTGTTGGAGCACCTATGGGAGTCAACTGATGGATGTATCTCTCACATTAATGTTTCTTTCTCTCTCTCTCTCTCTTTCCCTTTCTCTCTCTTAGCTCAATAAGTATACTCAGTATTAAAAAAAGAAAACAATACTCTGTTCTTTCTTTCTTTTCTTTGTTTCTTTCTTTCTTTCTTTCTTTCTTTCTTTCTTTCTTTCTTTCTTTCTTTCTTTCTTCCTTCCTTCCTTCCTTCCTTCCTTCCTTTCTTTCTTTCTTTCTTTCTTTCTTTCTTTCTTTCTTTCTTTCTTTCTTTCTTTCTTTCCTCTCACTATTTTTTCTTCCTTTCTTTTATGTAGAATTCAATTAGAATAGATTTGTTACTTTTAGTTAACTTACAAAGGTGGTTATCTTATTATATTTTTTGCTAAGAAAAAAAAATATCATGACAAACTCAATAAAATATATCTCAACTATAGTGCAAGAGGAACTATATTAAACATCATTAATTATTTTTCAAAAGCTCCCAAAACACAAAGCATCTACAGTAAAACATCATACTAAGGATATGTTGTAGAATGAGCTTCTAACTTTGTTTTAATAAGAAATACTAAATCTTGACAGGCAACTTTTCTCAGATACCTTCAAAGAAATTGAGTATAAGGAACATGATATGAAACATGCATAATATCTTCTAATAAATCAGAGATTAAAACAATCAAGGAGTTTCTGTCATTCCAAAATGATCTGTATTGTCCATTTAAGGTTTGGCTCTCTCCCTTTGATTTAGGACAAAATATTTGCAGAGGATATCCACAAACAATTTAAGAACCCAAAATTAGTTAATTAAAACCACAGTACATGATGGGAGTAGAGGAAGCATAGCATACTTGGCAAGTTATTGTATTTGTAACTACAGCGTGCCTTGTAATGAAGCTTGTTATTTATTTTGTTTTGACTTTAATTTTTTCTTATAGACATATTATTGATTTCCCTCACAAATTATAGATTAAAGGCAGTTTGCTTTCTTATTCCTTTCACCTCTTAGGTCTTTAACTCAGTCTTTCTTATATAGTCAACAATAGAAGTGACTAGATAATGTAGAAAACAAGAGAGCTGAAAAAAAAAAAGATCAAAGAAGCAAGTAGCATTCTTCTTCTCAGAGGCCATTCTGACTCTGAAAATCAGAATCACAATTACTTTTGTCAGTCTTCGTTTTCAGGAAATAACTATGAGAGAAAAGCCCACAATTTGCAAATTGTGAAAGTTTTCTATTCTGCATCTGCTGATGCCATTTGGAGTTTCATTCCCTATTATGGACTAGATGTTTGTGTCTTCCCAAAATTCATATATTGAAGCCTGAATTCCCAAAGTGGCTATATTTGAAGGTGGCATTTACAAAAGTAATTAAGATCACATGCATCAGACCCTAACCTGATAGGATTAGTGTTTTTACAAGAAGAGAGACCAGATAGATTTTTTTTCTCTCTGTTGGGATGCATGTAGGAAAGGCCATATGAGGACAAAACAGCTATCTGAAAAGCAGGAAGAGAGACTTTCCCAGAAACCCACCAATGCCAGAACCTTCCAAACTCCAGGACCGTGAGAAATATATTTCTGTTGTTTGAACCATTCAATGTGTGGTGTTTTGTTTGTTATGGCAGCCAGAAAAGACCAATTCATTCCCCCTACTTCAGTCCACAGCTCCAAAAACGTCTTCACTATTTAAATTTATTTTTGTGTACTGTCTTTTCTAACTGTTGTTAGTACTACCAAGGTAGACTACTACCAAGGTAGAATTCTACATCAGATCATGCACAGTTTTATTTCTACTTCTTAAAATGTCCAGATTTCCACTGCCTACTCTGGGTACTTATTAACTGTCACCATGAACTGTTATATCAAACGAAAAATATAAAAGATAAATAAAGACTTTGATGATACAGCAAGAAGTTCTTGTTCCACAAGAATAGGTTAAGGAAACCATGACCAGAGGTAAGAAATAGTAGAGCTATTTTATATAGGCATTGGGCCAAAAGGGAGGTCTAATCTACACATGTCTGTATATGAATACTAATATATGCATTTTTTTGTGTTGTGTGAATATTTTCTGTCTTTCAGTGACTCTAATGACATTTAATAGCAGAGTGCAGTTACCCCTTCTCCCTGTGAGCAATGAAGCCCTGAAGAAAGCAAATCTATATTAATTCTGAATGTCTGGTGCTATTTAAAACATCAATGGACTTTGATAGTTTTTATTTTAAGGCACCCTAAATTCTGACCCAGTTCTGTCACTAAGTTGTTACTCATTTCATATGTTTGCTGTATATTTGAAAGTTTACATATTTTGATATTGTCTCAAACTTTTTGTTGGTCTTTAACATATTTGGTATATTGCAAATTTAAATTATTGTCATCTAAACCAGAATGTTCACTATATTCTTCTTTACGTGATCTTGGAGAAGCATAAAACAATGATGACACTGATAAATGTAGTGATGTGCATTTCCTTTTAAATTTAATGAATAGTTGAAGGAAATATGAAAGGAGAAGATACTTCCATGTGTAGATTTTGCGAAGTGGAAAAATACAATAGACATTTTCTACTTCAGTTTTGTTTCAGTGTGACTTTGGCAGCAGCCACTCTTTTACTTGTCTATATGGCTGCACAATGACAAGTGCCGGGACACTATGAAACTTCAGTATAGACACTCACATTTCAAATTAGCTTGCATGGCCAGTTTTAAGATTCAAACAACTTTTCACACTTAAAAAACAACATCAAAGAAAAATAACTGATAGATATAACCTATCTCAGGGGAAATGTAAATCTGTCTGGTTGGGAACACTATAAACACTTTCCTCAGTATCAACCAAGTCTGATAAACTTAGGGTTTAGGAAAGTTGGGAGCACTTTTGTAACTCCAAGAGGAGAAATCTGTGAGAGAAGCAGCCTTCTGTGTGCTCTCTGATTCCCACTTTACATCCTCATGTTCCACTGATGATTTGCTTGAAAAAAACCTATACAGATGTACTCAAATTAACTTTACATTTATTTAGTAATTTACTTCATAGTAAATTTTTATTATATTGCCTTATAAATTAGGCATGGGCAGATTGGTGAATGAAATGCATTCAGATTGAACTGTGCTCTCTGATATTATGATTCAGTTTGCTTTTAAAATCACCTTTGACAAAGAAAGTGGTACTAATAATAATAATAATAATAATAAATAATAATAATAAAGGATAGTTCTATACAAGGTACCATCAAACCAGAATTATGAGGCTGAAAGGCCTGTGAAATTTCACTTTATATATGCGCCCCCCCACCCTGTTTTTGAAGGGATGGAGGATACTTGAACTAAATTAATTTACCCCACCAATTCCCTGAGACTTTGCACCATACTGAATCCTGATTTATATCACATTTTCAAAAACATCAACTGTGGGCTAAACTTATTTAATGGCTCTAAGACCTGAAAACACAAAATACTAAAATGATTACCTATCTCATGTTTCTAAAGGTGAATGGCATTTACTCTCAAAATGTACTTGCTGAAGATAATGTCTGAGACTATTTGCTGCTTCCTAGTCCTGAGATGTCTACATATATTTTATAGATTTGTTCAAGCCGTGCTTTACCAAAAATTGCAAAGCTTTTATTTTTCCCAGTGTGCAGCTGAGGACAAGAGACAAACCATTTTCTCTGATCTTAAATTCACTTGGATGCATGGCATCTTATTATTTTCTGCTGTTTCTGCTTTACTGAAGACTTATAATCCTACTTATACTTTCCATATCATTTTTCATCATGTTTTTTGAAAAAGGCAAAGTGAAAAAAGAGCGTTCTCTGAAATTATTACAATTAGTTATTGCCAGTCCCCTATGTGTCTCTTAACTGTGGAAAACAGGAGTGTACACCTTGGCTCTGAGCTTGGCCTGCAGCTCAGGAGTCACGTTCTTAAGAACAGAAGATTGGCTAACACACTCGGGAGAAAGCGCCTTCACAGAATCTGCAGCATCAGGCGTCAGCTTCCCAATCTATAAAATGCAGCAATGTGGGGACGGGGGAGATTCACTAGGCTTTCAGATCAAAGTCTATGAGTCATTTTGGTCCCTAACAACAGTTCAAGTCCGTTCCTTTAGAGATTCTCACCACATTCTGAACTGGAGTGAAGCCATAAACATAGAGATCATCTTTGAGAGTTAAGATAAAATTTGTCCTATCAACATCACAACTAAAAACCTCAGATAGCCTTTTGAAAGCACACAAATCTATCACTGCAAATAGAAAAGATTTTGCTTTAATTATAGGATAATTTTCAATTCAAAGCAAAAGGAAAGACATTTTATACTCAATGATAGGTTTGTATTTTTAGGTCAACAAATAATATTTTATAAGAACAAAGAAAAATCAGTGTTCTTAATTTGAGTAAACAACAACAAATTTTTTGTATTTCAAAGCATTTTAGACTGATAATAACATGAGTTAAAAACTTGAATATTGCCCTAACTGGTTTGGTTCAGTGGATAGAGCGTTGGCCTGTGGACTCAAGGGTCCCAGGTTCGATTCTGGTCAAGGGCATGTACTTGGTTGCGGGCACATCCCCAGTAGGGGGTGTGCAGGAGGCAGCTGATTGATGTTTCTCTCTCATCAATGTTTCTAACTCTCTATCCCTCTCCCTTCCTCTCTGTAAAAAATCAATAAAATATATTTTAAAAAAAACAAACTTGAATATCTATTTTAGGTAATATACATATATATTTTTAATCCTCAGCCCAGGATATGTTTTATATTGATTTTAGAGAGAGAGGAAGTGAGAGAGAGAGAGAAGAGAGAGAGAGAAAGGAGAGAAACATCAATGTGAGAAGCATTAGTCGATTACCTTCCATACGCACCTGACCTGGGATTGAACCCACTACCTAGGTATGTGCCCTGACCTGGAATTGAACCTGCATTCCTTTGGTGTACAGGATGATGTTCCAACCAACTGATCCACCCAGTCAGGACATACATATTTTTTAAGCAATATTGAATATAATAAATTTTCTTCCATGGATCAAGTTAGTCTGTACACAATTAACCTATTTTTTGTTTGTTTCAAGTACAAAATTTTTTTAAATAATTATCTGATACTTTGCCTTGGGCTATCTTCTGAAAGAAAACTAGGCATAAATTTCCTAAAGAGGTTTCTAGTGAAAGGGAAGAATAGAAGCAACACTGAATAAAGCTAATGCAAACAAAACTTTGATTTGCTATTTAAAGCTTCATGGAATGTAACCTTTTAAACTTGTATTTTGCCAGCACACAAATGACCTTTAAAACTAAGTGGTAAAGTCTGTTGTTAGGTTCACTGTAGTTTGATACTGGCGGTGGGAGTTGGATTTTTTTTTTCTTGACATATCCTTAGAAATGCTTCTGTGTTCCATAAATGATGACTATTTAATAGCATTGAAAAAAAAAAGAAAAAAACTGGTCTGAAGACAATTTCCTGTTTATGTAGATCCTAATGTGAGCAGAAAATTGAAAGGATTTTCCAGTTATATCTTACAATTTTCAGAAGCAAATTTAAGAGGGAGAGATCTAAATTTTGAAACTATATATGCTTCTTTACCAACAGGGGGCATTGGAAAATTTAATTTGCCTTTCTAAAATTTTCTATTGTAATGTAAAAAATGAGGCCAAGACCAGTAGAGTCCTTATAAGATTCTGTTGAGGATAAAATGAGACAGTATGTATAACCTCATAACTTAATATATTTGAAAAGTATAACAAGGAAAACTTTTATGTACATTCATTTTATACTTTAATATTTCATAATTCCTGATATTAACTGCTGACTTATTTTTGTTTATATATTTTCCTCTTTAATTACATTGTGATAATTTGTTTTGGATTGAGATCCTTTGAGAAACTAGACCAGTACAATGCAGATGCTATATACTTAGTGTTTGTCAACTATTATAACTTTGATATTACTGAAAATAATTGCCATTGAATAATGCAGGTAATGGCTAAAACAACAACATGGATTTTCCAGTGCTATTATTGATAAATTTCTCTTTCTCTTTCTTTTTTTCCCCCCAATAGCATGGTTATTCATAAGAATGAGCTAAGCCCTTGATCTCTGCCTTTCAATTCACAAGACAGGAAACGTCTCAGAAACTTTATCTCTCTTGGCATTTCTCCTGTATTTCTAGAAGCTCATTTTATCCCCAAAGAAATATTTCTACTACTTTTTTTTATGACACCATGGATGGTTATAACACTGTGACTCTTTGAGAAACTAGAGGTTCTGTACTTAAACTCAATGCTCTTCTCCCACAGAAATGAAAACTCTATTTTAGAATAAAAATTGTGCTTTTTATTTTGTTTTGATTCAGTCTCTTAAACTAGCTCTTATACAGTGTAACATTAACATCTGAAATTTCAAAGACATTATATGTAAGGATTCTTATCTCTCTATGGTTAAACAGTATTGATCCATAGTTATTAAAGCATTTATATGAGATCATCAGTTTTATATATTTTAATCATATCTTATCTTGTAAAGATTTAATAATCTTAAAGCAATATACATATTTACACACATATATCTATACATATACGTGTAACAATAATGTTTTACATGGATGTTCTTGAAAGAGTCAGAGTTCAAATAATCAAATATGGGTAGGCCATATTAGATACTCATGTCTGTATTTAGGGATTGCTAAAAGTAAATTTTTTTGAAAAGAAATATTTATTTTAGTAATGGAAGTAAATGTTTCTAATATTGTGAATCACAGCACAATGATATCATTGATTTATGCTTTATTTTGATCAAAGAAATTGGAAAACAATGAAACCAGGCAATGCATGTGTGATAGGGAACTGACTATAGTTATGGTTGAGTGGCTTTTCAGATGTTATTGCTCATCAATGACAAAAAAAGGAAATTAACATGGGAAAGCATAAACATGTATCTTAGAAACTATAGGAAGATGAGGTAGAGATAACCGAACATCAAAAAGGTAAAAATTAACAATAAAAACCTGAGGATTCATGAGGAGAGCTTAGATATCATGTCTAAACATTGAATGGAGGAACAGAGTAAACCCATAAACAGAATTGTTGCATAAGTTTGAGAATGTAGGTCCTAACACTGAAGTGATCCCCACTGGAGAGAGGGAGTTCTGAGTAAAAGGTAATAATGATAGCTGAAAAGAAACATAAGCAAATCAGTGTGTTCTCTTTCTGCGTAAGAAAGTTAGAGCTTCTTCCTGCGCCTCACATGTTTGTACAGAGACAAAAAAGATCACGGGTTAGAAACTGACAGGGAGTCACAGCACACAAGGTGCATTTCTCATGAGATGTTCATTACAAGAAGATCCTAGATAGGGCTGTGAAAAAAAGGGTTAGGATGAGACCTGAATTATACACTTGATGAGAAACAATAAGGAATACCGAAACTTTTCAAGTGATACAGTATTTCACACATACAAATCTACAGAAAAGGCCAAGTAGCTTACGGCTATTTTATCACCAAAGCTATTTGTTTCTTCAGGAGTTATTTGAATTTCAGAAGATGTATAACTCTAAAGTTAATTACAGAGTTTGGACTCAAAGCAAAAGAGAAAAAGTAAGATTGTGCCAAGGTTACAGATAACACAGCATATACTTATAAAGCATATTTAATATTATATGAGGCATAACTTAAAAAATACTAACAAGAATGTATACAGAATATTAATTATATTCTTTATAAGAAAGGGTCATTATAATTACTTTAAAATATTTTAACATATTGTTTTATTATGAAGTCTTTAGAGAAAACATTTTTTCAAGATAAAGAATTAAAAATTGCCCTAACAGGTTTGGCTCAGTGGATAGAGCATCGGCCTGCAGACTGAGGGGTCCCAGGTTCGATTCTGGTCAAGGGCATGTACCTTGGTTGCGGGCACATCCCCAGTAGGGGGCGTGCAGGAGGCAGCTGATCGATGTTTCTCTCTCATCGATGTTTCTGACTCTCTATCCCTCTCCCTTCTTCTCTGTAAAAATCAATAAAATATTTTTTAAAAAGAATTAAAAATTTCTTAAACGGTGATTTAATAATTATAATAAACTATTATCTACATGTGAAAAAACATCTACACTAATAAAAGAGAAACATGGTAATTGGCGTACGACCGCTACCCTTCCCATTGGCTAATCAGCATATCCTATGCAAATTAACTGTCAGCCAAGATGGCGGCCGGCAGCCAGGCAGCTGGAAGCAGAACAGGAGGCTTGCTTGCTCCAGTGACAGAGAAAGCCAAGGTTCCCAGGCCTGCTGCCGCCTGGCTCTGAGCTCCTGAAGCAACAGCTCCAAAAGATACAATGTTTCAATTATAGAAGCTAAAAATGGCAGTTAATTTGCATATACCAGTTGCGAGGGAAGACTGAGGACAACATGGAGGCCAGGAGGTACAGAAAGGAGCTAAGTAGAGGCCTCGAGGACAGAAACGGAGCCAAGGCTGCAGAGGTGGGAGGTGGGAGGTGGGAGGTGGGAGGGCAAGCCCAGCCACAGCGGCTGCAAGGAGGGGCAGTGGCTCGGAGGGGAATGGGCAGCGCCTGGGAGTGGGAGGTGAATGGACAGCTCCTGGGAGCGGGAGGGGAAACCGGCCACAGCGCCCGGGAGCAGGAGGGGAAACCCGCCTGAGTGCCCGGGAGCGGGAGGGGAAACCCGCCTGAGTGCCCGGGAGCAGGAGGGGAAACCCGCCACAGCGCCCGGGAGCGGGAGGGGAAACCCGCCAAGGTGCCTGGGAGCGGGAGGGGAAACCGGCCACAGCGCCCGGGAGCGGGAGGGGAAACCCGCCTGAGTGCCCGGGAGCGGGAGGGGAACCCGCCTGAGCGCCCGGGAGCGGGAGGGGAAACCCGCCACAGCGCCCGGGAGCGGGAGGGGAAACCCGCCTGAGTGCCTGGGAGCGGGAGGAGAAACCGGCCACTGCGCCTGGAGCTGAGGGGAAACCCAGCAGGAGTGGCTGGGAGCTGAGGGGAAACCTAGCAGGAGTGGCTGGGAGCGGGAGGGGAAACCCGCCACTGCGCCTGGAGCTGAGGGGAAACCCAGCAGGAGTGGCTGGGAGCTGAGGGGAAACCTAGCAGGAGTGGCTGGGAGCAGGAGGGGAAACTGGCCACAGCCCTGTCACAGGGACAGGCGTCCTCTGGAGCCAGGCCACTCTGAGCCTGTAGGCCTGTGCATAGCCCCTGAGCGGCCGAAGTCCGGAATGTCCGGCCTAAGCTTGCAGGTGCCAAGTGGCTGGGGTTGGGGTGGGAACATCCCTAGGACCCAGGCACTCCAAGCTGGCGCACACCCAAGCGGCCAGGAAGGGGGCGGGAATGTCCCCTGCAACAAGTGAGCAGACAGCAGGGCCCTGCTTGCCCCTGCGGTGGCGAGCCAGAGAGAAGACAGCAGGGCGCTGCTTGCCCCTGACCCCAGCGGCGAAGGACAGGCAAGCCCCTACAGAGAGCAGACACCAGGCCTACGGTGGCCTCAAACAGGCAGGTCTGCAGAGAGCAGAGGACCATGGGGAGCAGGTCTAAGCCGTCAGTAGGACATCCCCTGAGGGCTCCCAGATTGGAGAGGGTACAGATCGGGCTGAGGGACCCCCTCCTTCCCCGTGCACGAATTTCGTGCACCGGGCCCCTAGTGGATTAATAAAATTAGAACATCTTAAAAGTTTAAAGAACTAACAAGACTCATGAATCTGATGTCTTCCAAGTTCTATCATCATCAGCATTATTTGGAAACTTAAAAAGAAGTTCTAACTCTTGGGCCTTCTCCCAGATTTAGTGGATCAGATACTTTGGGGATAGGACTCAGCAATTTATGTTTTACCTACCTTCCAAGTCATTGTTATACATGCTAAACTTGCAGAACTACTGATTTATTACTATTATTCTGGAATTAGTGTTCCCAGGCAAAACAAAATAAAAACAAATAGAAAGAATCAAAACAAGAAAAAGATACCATTTTAATTAGATTTTCAGAACAATAACAAATACATTGTTAGTATATGTTCTGTTATGGTTGACTAGAGGCCCAGTGCACAAAAATTTGTGAACTCAGTGGTGGGGGGAGGGCGGTTCCTCAGCCTGGCCTGCACCCTCTCGCAGTCCGGGAGCCCTCAAGGGATGTCCAACTTAGAACTTAGGTCAGCTCCTTGGGGGAAGCAGGCCTAAGCCGCAGCCTGTCCTCCCTTTGTGGGAGGTGACCCCGGCAGGCCGATCAAGGGATGGTACTGGGTGGCCCTGCTTCAAATCACCCCACCACTGCTGCTGTGCATGTCCTCCCTCTGCAGGAGGCAACCAGGTGGGAGATCAGGGGATGGCACCGGCACCCATCGCCCCACCGCTGGTCACTGCCACCCCCCCATTGCCATCCCTTCCCTCTGCCCGCTGGCATGCTCCTTGGCTGGCCTGGAGCCACCTGCTCATCGGCCCTGCCCCCTGCTAACGGTTGTTCCGCCGTTTGGTCTATTTTCATATTACACTTTTATTATATAGGATTATATGAAAGCCAAAATTCACTGCGTGTCCTATGTTTAATCTAGCAGCCCTAACTTGAATGGCCAAGACCAGAGCTAGATTGTCAATGTAACCCTCTTATTCTAAACATGGAAATACTGTTTAAAAATATATAATAAATGTCTATGGTTGTGCCAAAATATCTTGAATCCCAGCTCAGTTATTATTTGCTCACAGTTCTGAAGGCTTAAAATCTAAGGCCAAGGTGCCAACATAGTTGTTTTCTGGTGAGAGTGCTCTTCCTGAGTTGCAGAGGGAGAAGGGAAGGGAAGGGAAGTGAAAGGAAGGGAAGGGAAGGGAAGGGAAGGGAAGGGAAGGGAAGGGAAGGGAAGGGAAGGGAAGGGAAGGGAAGAAGCAAACTCTCTAAGGGTCTGTTTTTTTATGAGACCCCATCCTGAGGATTCCACATAATCTCATCTAGACATGATTACCTCCCAAAAGCCTCATCTTCAAAAACCATGTCATTGAGGGTTAGGATTTCAACATATGAATTTATGGGAGGTACACAAATCAGTCCATAGCAAGGATTAGTCTGTATCTTATAAATGTCAAAAAATGAAGCTGTGCTTTCAAAATATATATTTAGAAATTTTATATAAAGAAAATAAATGCTGACATTTCTAATAAAATATAATATTTCAGAGAAAAATTCTGGCATTTTTTTTAATCTGAATCATCCACATTCATGAGGTCCCATCCTGTGTAGCAGTCAATAAAGCCACATAATCCAGAGTAGATACTGAGTCTGTCTATAGTGTTTACACAAAAGTGCCTATCAGCTAACAGGGATATTTATTTCTTTTAAGTTAATGAATTAACGAGCAGCTTTAGGTTTGAAGAAAATACAGAGGCATCTCCTTACCACCATCCCTGTTTCCCTTACTATTAGCATCCTTGAGCAATGTGTACATTTGCTATAATTATTGAGCCAATATTGATATGTTATTATTAATTAAAGTCCCTAGTTTACATTAACTAGAGTTCACTCTTTGCATTTCATATTCAATGGGTTTTGGCAACTATATATCAGGTATCCACCATTACGATATCACATGTAATCACTTTATTGATCTAAAGTCGTCTGTGCTCAAGCATTCATTTCTAAATCATAAATTTTCATTGATTGCAAAGTAAAGTCTCTGCTAAAAGGAAATATTTGTACAAAGGAAGAGAAACATCTTTAGTTCCTATAGAAGCAATATTATAGCATTACTATTTGTAGCATTATTTTTTTGTTTGTTTGTTTGTTTTCAGTAAGTCCAAAGGTCTGATTTATATGGACTTTAGAGATGAAACATTTAATCTCCCCAAATTTCTGAGCACCACCAACTAAAATTAAATGAAACATGGAACATAAGAATAATTAGAAAGCACCCATAGAAAATCCGAATCTTCCTCTGTGAGTCTCTTGGCAGCACTGAATGACATATATGAGAAATTTATGTTACCTTTCTAATAGCAAAGCAATCTTTTTTTTATTTGCTGTATTCAAGCACTAGCATCTGGTTGGTTACATTTCAGCTACATTTCATGTTGCTAATAGTCTGTTCAAAACAGCTACTTCAAAGATGTCTTTCTGCAACCATGTTTGATATTGGTATTTGTTCTTAGTCCTTTGTGGAATGCATTAATTGGATCATTTTATACTAATGGAAACTGTTTGCCAGTTACTTTGGCAATTGGAATAAAAATTCTATTTTTGCCTTTCATGCAGGCTCAGTCTGGATCAGAGTAGATACAAGAAAACTTATAGGTATGCATTTTCCTCTTATTATTCCTCAACCTTTTAACTTCATGGTTAATTATGCTCAATCTGCATGTCTTTATAGATAATAAGAAATTTTAGTTACAAACTCCTTTTTTATTTTTTTTTTATTTTTGCTTCTTTCTAATTCTGCTGACTAGAAAACTATACCTATATACCTAGTTTCTACTGGTTATTTAAATTCTAACATAGAAACTGTTGTTTCTTTGTTGAATAAAAGCGTTGCCAAGGAAAAGTGTGCTAACCTTATAAAACACTTTTCAAACATGGAAATGTTTGAAATATATATAATATATTTAATCCTATATAATAAAAGTGTAATATGCAAACATATAGTTTATATGGTTCATATATTTTCCTAGAAATTTTGACCTGTTTTTTTTGATTAGTAAAAGCATTCTGCAGTCTGGTCTCTTTATCGATGAGTCTGTTTCTATTTTGTTTGTTAGTTTATTTGGTTCATTAGATTCCACATATAAGTGTACAATTCAGTGGCCTCTATCTAGTTCCAAAACATTTTCATCAACCCAAAAGGAAACCCCTTTCTCCTCAGCCTCTGTCAACCACCATTCTACTTTCTGTCTGTCTGGATTTTCCTATTCTGATATTTCAGATAAATGGTATCATATGAAAAAAAAAAAAAGGAAGAAAGAAAAAGAAGAAGAAACATTCTAACCCTAGCCGCTGTGGCTTAGTTGGTTGAGTGTCCTCTGGTGCACCAAAAGGTTGTTGGTTCAATTCCTGATCATGGCACATACCCAGGATGAGGGTTTGATCCCCAGTCATCCTGATAGATGTTTCTCTCTCCCTCTCACTTCATCTCTCTGTAAAATCAATAAAAACGTATTTTAAAGCATTCTAGTTAAGCTACAAAATGATATTCACTAAAGTTTTCATGGACATTAGACAAGGAAGAAATGTATGAGTATAACATTAAATATTAAAATATTTAACTTTTTAAATATCTTAGAGTTGCTTTTACCAGAGAGTATACAATCTTGCAAAAAAATAAAAATAAAAATAAAAATAAATGACTCTAGCTTCTACCCTTCTGGGTGGAACAAACATGGTGGTATATAGTTTTGACCCTTCCTATTGGGATGGAAATATTTAATAACTTTGGTTCATGTTTGTGCCCTTGACTGTGCCATATTCCACATTTCACCAGTAACACATTAAAAACATACAATAAACATTAATAAATTTTTGAATTATATTAATTTAAAACAGAGGAACTACATTAATATCAGAAATAATAAGCAGAAATATTGTAACTAATTAAAAACAAAGATGAAAATATAATGAGGTTAAATTTCACAAAGAAAAATTTAATTTTCAGTACCTGGAGGGAGGCAAGCTAGTGTTTCATTTATAGCTCCTATTTGGAAAGTCTACATCAAACTTTTAATTAGTCATAAATTTTGTACAATCTAAAAGTGACAGATAACCATAAAATAAGCTACTTTTTAATTTACATTTATAGTTATATCCAGAGCAATAGAGCCAATATAGGTCTGCCTTCTTAGAATGTCATTGCGTCTCATTGAATCATTATGTTATATTTTTGGCAGGGCACTTTTAAAAGAATGTAGAAAATTCAAACACATTTATTCAATAACAAGGGTGGTGATGCAATTTAAAAGCACACCTTATTAATAAGAAAGATAAGACTGAAGATAAGATTTGGGAAAGAAAAACAATTACAGCAATGTTCAGATATTAAAGAATGTCAAGCAAAGTTACTACATTTGTTTTCCTTTTTAGCAATGATAAGATAAAATAGAAACAATAACTGGAAGATATGGGAACAAATCTCATCATCAAACATAACTCTCTAATACAATTTTGTAATTGGGGAATTTGCTATTTTGAAGATATTCAAGACTAGTTTGGAAAAACAATTCTGCAGTTAAATACAAAGATGGAAGGATGGTGGGAGAAGATAAATGCATTCCCTTTCTAGTCCTAAAATTATATGTCTCTGTGCTAACCTGATAAAGTAGCTCAGATAATGCTGAGATATTTAGCTCAAAGTCTTAAACTAGGGAATTAAACCCTGAGGATAATGATTTAAAATGGCTCATTTTAAAACAATATTCTGCATCTAAGATTATCAGCAATAAATTATTAATACTTCTGATAGTAAAAATTTGTCACATTGACTCAAAACTTTTAACAGGTATGAAAGAATATATGCTGAGTCAAAAATCCACTTGGCTATCTGAATGCTATTAAGTTCTGTAGGAGTAATGAAAATCATAGCCCCTTATAGCCAAAGAAGACAATGCATTTCCATGGTGGCCTTTTTATGTTCTAAGGTGTTGATGATCTCTGTGGGCCCTGCCATTTTTGCTGTCTTATGCTTCTGTGATCTTTTGTCATTCCACCTTAAAATAAAATTCACCAAGAAAAGCTTTTTTCTCAATAAAGGTGTATTGCAGACTGGCTTGGCCACTACTTCTGACTGTTGACCCAACAAAACAACCAATTGAACATCCTGACTTTTCACTTTTCAAGCAAATATTTGACATCATATTGGTAAAGTTTTAATCCTTTTGAATTAGTTTTCTTATCTCTAAGATTGCTGTTACCCATATGCTTTTTTGGGAAGGTTCTAAGTAATAACAGAAATATCACCTTTTTGAAGTCTTTTTGAACAAGAAAGCATGTAGAAGATACTATTAATGACTTTTTTGTTAATCCTCATACTTCTGTGAGGAGTATATTCTTGATATGCAGGTGAAAGAGGATTATATAGCCAAGCAGTGAGCCAGGTGTTTCAATACAGCTTATGGAACTATAGCAAGAGTTTCTTTCCTGATTATGTTTACTATTTGCTGAAGTAGCTCTTGTTAGAAATAATCTAACATATTTAGGAATTCTTTTTAGAAAAAAATATTAAAAAGTTAAAATATGATAGTTCTCACCATCAGCCTATGAAATCAAATTATAGTGAGTTAACATCTATGTAAAAAATTAGCCTTAATATTTTTGCTATGCTTAGAAAAATGAGATACAAATTATTTAAACTTTCAAATGATTATTTTTTATGTTTGTGTTATGAATGCTGGCTAAAATATTCTAGGCATCTACATGCCCTTTTTAATGTAAAATTAATATAAAGTTAATATTTGATATTTTAATTGACTTTTGAAGACAATTTTTCATTCACATATTTATTTTTCTCTATGCCTATTTAACATATGCAATGTGGATAACATTTCTAGAATTTTGAGACACCAGCATAAAATGTGGTATTTACCTTCAAGGCTAAGTATTTATTGAGATATAAATTTGAACTGAGAAACGTTTAAAAACAGTAATTGATTGTATTCACAATGCCATATTAGTTGTACAGGTTAAATCATGTATTAAGCAGTAATTTTATTTTTAATGATATCAATTTTCTTTGTGAACTAATCTTACTTAAAATAGAAATAATGATAGAATAACATGTTTAGCAAGCAATACATTTTTAGTCATGCTATTCATTTAACATTAGTGGGTGATACTATGAACTATCTCATTCTACTTTAAAATTAGAGAATCATTTTTTAAATTCATTTTTGTTGTTGAAAGTACTATAGATGTCCTTCCCCTTTTCTGCCATTGACCTTCTCCATACACACCTGAACCACACCCCCAAGCTTTTCGCCACATTATTGTCTGTGTCCATGAGTTATCATATAAGCATATAAGTTTTTTGGTTAATCTCTTCCTGACCCCGCCCTCCTCCCCCCTGCTGAAATTCATCAGTCTGTTCTATGCTTCTATGTCTCTGGACTTATTTTGTTCATCAGCTTATTTTGTTCATTAGATTCCACATATGAGTGAGATCATGTGATACTTGTCTTTCTCTGATGGGCTTATTTCATTTTGCATATTACTCTCCAGGTCCCTCCATGCTCTCTCAAAGGGTAAGAGATCCTTGTTTTTTATAGCAGTATTCCATTGTGTGAATATATGACAGCTTCTTTTTCTTTTTTATTATTGTTTAAAGTGTTTCATATGTCTCCTTTTTCCCTGATTGACCCCGCCACCCAGCCACTCCCATCCCCCAGGACAAGCCCCACACCACAGTGTCTGTGTCCCTGGCCGGTGTGACTGTAGGGTCCCGGGTGGTGTCCGAGGTCTCCTGGGGTAGAGGTGAGGCTGGGCTCCCAGTCACAGCTGCCCTCCCTCTCAAGATGATATGGCCTCTGCTGTGGAGCCAGCACGCTCAGGGTAGAGAATTGCAAAAGATAACAGAAGCTGACAGGCCTAGGAAAACCTGGGCTGCCAGCCCCCAAAAGTCCTGCAGAATATAACTGTCCTTTACCACACACACACACACACACACACACACACACACGCCCCTCACACAACCATGCACCCCCTTTCGCTCCCTCACTCACTCACTCACTCACTCACTCACACTCTCTCCCTCACTGACATCCTGCTGACCGCCATCTTGGTCCCTCTACCACAGCTTTTTTATCCACTCATCTACTGGTGGTCACTTGGGTGGTTCCAGATCTTATTGTAAACTAGAGGCCTGGTGCACAAAATTTGTGCACTGGGCGGGGGGGGGGGCAGGGAGGGGGATCCCTCAACCCGGCCTGCACCCTCTCCAATCCAGGACCACTGGATCGTAACTGCTCACCTGCCTGCTGGCCTGATTGCCCCTAATTGTCCTCCCCTGCCAGCCTAAACACTGCTGCCTCGGCCCCCGCCACTGTGGCTTTGTGCAGAAGGACATCCAGATGGATGTCCAGAAGATGTCCAGTTTAATTAGCATATTACACTTTTATTAGTATAGATTATACCACATAAGCTTTAAGGTAGAATTACATTAGTAGAAATGAAGAGACATTTCATTAAAAAAATGTATATTGGTTTGATATAATTCAACTCCACTTGTTTATGACAAAAATCAAGTCTTTAAGAATAGAATTGCTTGCCATAGCTGGTTTTGCTCAGTGGTTAGAGCTTCAGCCTGAGGACTGAAGGGTCCCAGGTTGGATTCTGGTCAAGAACACACGCCTGGGTTTCGGACTCAATCCCCAGTAGGGCGCGTGCAGGAGGCAGCCAATCAATGACTCTCTCTCATCATTGATGTTTCTATCTCTCTCCCTCTCCTTCCTCTCTGAAATAAATAAAAATCTATTTAAAAAAATAAAAGAATAAGATTGCTTTGCTATCAAAGCCAAGTAAGGTGTGTCATTCGTCCCTGAAATCTGAGCAGCTCAGTTGCTAAGCGACTTCGCTGGGTTCTTATCAAATAAAATCCATGGAGAAGCAACTAAACCCACCATGCATTTAGGCTATAAAGACCGAATGTTGGGGAGGACAGAGTGTTTCTTGGGTAGGAGACAGTGAGGGTCAGTGGCTGGGAGGCAGGGAAGATAGGGGAATGCCCAGTGCCTGGAAGTACCGGAGTGTCTGGGATATGCAAATCTGCTGGGGGCAGGGGCGGGGTCAGGCCCTGCACTCCAAGAGGTCAGGTCCAGAGGGATGGCAAGGGTGCAGTTCCAGGGAATCCCCTTCCTGCAAGGCTCCTCCTCCTCCCCTTAACCCCCTAACCAGTGGTTCTCAACCTTCTGGCCCTTTAAATATAGTTCCTCATGTTGTGACCCAACCATAAAATTATTTTCGTTGCTACTTCATAACTGTAATGTTGCTACTGTTATGAATAATGTAAATATCTGATATGCAGGATGGTCTTAGGCAACCCCTGTGAAAGGGTCCTTTGACCGCCAAAGGGGTCCCGACCCACAGGTTGAAAACCACTGCTACCATTTGGATTAAGTGGGTGGGAAGCAGGTATGCAAGGCCTGGGCTGGACGCCCCTCAGTCCTGGATCTCTCCGGGGTCTGGGAGGGGTGTTTGTATTGGTTTAATTGATTCTTCTTACACGTTGAAGGGGGTGGCAGGGGAGTGTCTGCTAGACATGGTTTCCTTCTGCTTGTTCACCAGAGCTGCCCCGCATGATGTCTTTTCCCTTCCTTCCCCGCTTCCCTGTGCTAATGCACATGAGATCGCCAGGGAGAAAGTGGGCCCCATTGTATTGCATGGAGATTGCACTCCACAGGAACCTGCCTGATCCAGGGAGGGTTGGAGTCATTCACTGCTGGAAAGGCTCGATTTAAACCAAGCCTCCACTTGCCGCCATCTAGATAGGCGCCCGCTGAGGCGTTTGCAGAGGGTTTATTCATCCCTTCTGGTTGTTTCCTTGGAAACCACAAACTGGAGATAGCAGAGCTGGGGCCAAGGCTTCTCAGCACCGGCGCTCCTCAGTCAGCTGCTGAATGTACTTGGAGGATGTAGAATAATTTGTTAAATGATAGTAAAAGTGTGTACAAATTAGGTCAAAGCATTTATGCAATTGTTTCCTATTTATTTATACGATTGAGGGGTCCTGAGTGTTTGAGGATGTCAGCTCTCACAGAGCACTGTGATTTTAACTATTGAATTTAACCAAAGACTCCAGTGACTCTTTCGGCCTGGCGGCCTCCAGGCCAGGCGGCGCCATGTGCCTGCTCCAGCCCCCTGGCTGGTCAGCCTCTGGGCCGGGGGCGCCATGTGCCTGCGTGCGCCTCCAGTGGTGGCTGCTTCTGCCAGGGGCAGCTCCACCTCAGCACAGGGCTGGGCCCCCGCGGACCTGCTCGTGACTCCCTGCCGGGCGGCCTCCAGGCTGGGCAGCACCGCGGGCCGAGGGGCAGCCCCGTCGGTGGTCACTTCTGCTGGGGGCTGCTCCCAGGCCAGGTGGTGCCGCGTGCCTGCTTGCAACCCCTAGCGGGGAGGCCTCTGGTCTGGGCGGTGCAGAGGGCACGCACCCTCGCCGGTGGCCACTTCCACCCGGCCATTCCCAGCCGCACCTGACAGGTTGTGACTATTACACGCCTGACTGGTCGTGACTGCTAAGGCATCTGAGCTAATTAGCATATCCCTCGATTATTACATAGGATTTCTCTGCTAGGAACATAGGGTTGCATACATTCTTTCTGAGTGGTGTTTCAGGTTTCTTAGGATATATTCCTAAAAGTGGGATCACTGGGTCAAATGACAGTTCCATTTCTAATTTTTTGAGGAAACTCCATATTGTTTTCCATATTGTCTGCACCAGTCTGCATTCCCCCCAGCAGTGTACTAGGGTTCCCTTTTCTTCACATCCTTGCCAACATTTGTCATTTGTTGATGCTAGGCCATTCTGACAGGTATGAGGTGATACCTCATTGCTGTTTTAATTTGCATCTCTCCAGTGATTAGTGACTTTGACCATTTTTTCATATGTCTCTTAGCTGTTCTGTGTACACTTTGGAAAAGTGTTATTTAGGTCCTTTTCCCATTTTTAAACTGGATTGTTTTGTCTTCCTTTTTAGATTGTATTAGTTCTTTATATGTTTTGGAAATTAACCCCTTACCAGATATATCATTGGCCAATATGTTTTCCCATACAGTGAGCTCTCCCTTTTCATTTTGTTGATTTTTTTTTTTTTTTTTGCTATGCAGAAGCTTTTTAGTTTGATGTAGTCCTATTTGTTTTTCTCTTTTGTTTTCCTTGCCCTAGGACAGTGGTTCTCAACCTTCCTAATGCCGACCCTTTAATACAGTTCCTCATGTTGTGGTGACCCCCAACCATCAAATTGTTTTTGTTGCTACTTCATAACTGTAATTTTGCTACTGTTATGAATCATAATGTAAATATCTGATATGCAGGATGTATTTAGGCGACCCCTGTGAAAGGGTCGTTCGACCCCCAAAGGGGTCAAGTCCCACAGGTTGAGAACCACTGCCCTAGGAGCTGTATCAGCAAACAAACTGTCACGAGAGATGTCTGAGATTTTGCTGCCTATGGTTTTTTCCAGGATTTTTATTTTTTCATGACTTATACTTAAGTCTTTTATCCATTTTGAGTTTATTCTTGTGTATGGTGTAATTGGCGATCTAATTTAAGTTTTTGGATGTATCTGTCTAATTCTCCCAACACCATTTATTGAAGAGACTATCTTTACTCCAGTCTATGCTCTTCCCTCCTTTGTCAAATACTAATTGACCATAATGTCTTGGGTTGATTTTTGGGGTCTCTGTTCTGTTCTGTTGATCTACATGCCTGTTCTTGTGCCAGTACCAGGTTGTTTTGATCACAATGGCTTTGTAGTATAATTCGATATCCGGTATTGTGATCCCTCCTACTTTGTTCTTCTTTCTCAAGATTGCGTCGACTATTCAGGGTCTAACTACTAAAAGTGTTTCCTTTAAGAACAGGAACAAGATACATATGTCTGCTTTTACCACTCCTATTTGACATAGCATTGAAAAAAAAATCTTAGCCATAGTAATTAGACAAGAAGAAAAAATAAAACCATCTGAACTGGAAAATGGAAGTAAAACTGTCATTATTCACAAATGACATGATATTTTACATAGAAAACGTGAAAGATTCCACCATATGAATTTGGCAAAGTAGTTGGATACAAAATTAACATCCAGAAGTCGATATATATATATATATATATATATATATATATATATAGATATATATATATATATATAGCTTATATAATAAAGAGGTAATATGCAAATTGATCCTCATGCCATAATGCCATCACAAGATGGCTGCCTTGCCCAGCCCTTACCCCGGCCCCACCCCTGATCAGCCTCTCCCACCCCAATTGAGGGTGGGGCAGCTAGCCAACACCCCAACCCCCCCCCGGTCCCTCACCCAGGCCAGCCATGCCCCCACATTTTCCGGAGGCTTGGGGTACCCCAGGCAGGCTGCAGGCACAGCATTGGTCAGAGGCAAAGGTCCTGGCTGTCCCTGGCCTAGAGAGTCCAGAAAACCTCAGTAGTGACCAAAGACCAAGACCGAGTCGAAAGGTCCCTGCCAGCGCTTATGGCTCAAAGTGCCAGGAGGAGGCGGAGCGTCTTGAACCTGCAACCCTGGTGTCTGCACACCAAGCCTTGGGGCACACCACACCAGTGGTGCCTGTGGGTGAAAGGGGGACAGCAGGGAGCTGGGAGGGGCCTAGAGTCTTTGGAAGCAGCCCGCCTGCCGAGGTTGCTGTGACCCATGCGCTAGGGCTTGGTCAAAGCCCCTGGTCAGCTCTGCCGCTAGCCTTCCAGGTGCAGCTAGCCCTGAGCCAGCTGGCATTGCCCTCAGAGAAGCAGCTGTCACTGGGCTCCGTTAAATAAGAGAAATCAAAGAACCTGGAGTAAATATCCTCCCAGCCCCTTCCCACACCCCTGGGCAAGGAGGGCTGGGGATGGGGGTAATGGAAAACGGCTGCTGCTTTGCAGTTTATAATGAAAAGACTCCTGCTATGTAGAGAGGAGAGCTGATTCATTTACCGCAACACCTGGCGTGTTCCCTGCCCCAGCCCTGAAGCCTGACAGCACCTAGCAAAGGTGTGTCTGCACAGCCATGTTGGCCTGGCTCCTGGAACGTTGGGAGTAAGTTTGAGCTGCATTGATTAAAAAAAAAAAAAAAAGTAAAGATTGATAAACACCTCTTTGTACTTAAATGGTGCTATAAAATGCAGATTACAGAATCTGATTTTGTCTTCTGTGTTGATTTTGAGGCAGAGCACAAATAGGTTCATGGGAAAAGCAGAAAAAAACAAAGGGAAAGGGAGAGGATTCTGCAGTCCACAGCACTGAACATTGTTGTTTTTTTTGTTTTGTTTTTTCCTTCTGTTCTTCAAGTCAGTATATGCCATTTAAACCACTTTATGGCATTAGGTAGTGAGCAATGCTTCCTCTATTAAGAGCAAGCAACAGTGCCTTTCATATGAGTCGCATACACTTAATCCATTCAAATGGAGCATACTGAGTGGAGAGAATGATATGTGTTCTTATATAAAGAACTTGGCATTATGATGCTATCTGGCTGAAGATCTTATTTATTTTTCAATTTAGAGATCATTGACAAATCAGGCATTGAAAATGAATGGGCATGCTTAAATGCATGACTCTATTTTCATCCGTAACGACCAAACGACCGGTCACCAAGAGGTGCATTGATGGGTCCTGCAGCACAGTGGATCTGGTGTCTTGCAGCACGGCGGGTCTGGGTGAGGCTGCGTGGCATGGGCCAGGGCTGGGGGACCTGAGGCTGCGCCCCCCACCCCAGCACCAGGACGTGAGACTGCATCTACCGCCCAGCGGGTTTTGACGGGGGTGGGGCCGGCCAGGCCTTGGTGTCACCCAATGTGGGTGGGGCCAACTGGACACTTCTATTATAGAGAAAGGGCAAATAGCAATATTAAAATATTTCCTCTAATTAATTCCCTTTTAATGTGCATGAATTTCATGCACTGGGCCACTAGTGTATTTATACAGTGAGAGGCCAGATTATTATGACTACCTGACATTTGTAGGCAAATTAGCTATAATTTCACACTGAAGTTGCTACAGGGCCAGACCATTATAAATAGGGAAGCAGGTTGTTTACCACAACAGTAGAAGTGATTTTTTTTTCCTGAAGATATGGGTAAACAACGTGATTTAACGGCCTTTGAATGTGGGATATATTTGAACGTGAGTGGCCAGATTATTATGACCACCTGACATTTGTAGGCAAATTAACCATACACTGCATCGTATGGGATATGGAAGCCAAAGGCATGTTCGAACACCTTTGCTGTCTGCAGTTACCAAGATAAAACGTCTCCAATTCACACAGGAACACAAGGATTGGACACTTGAGCATTGGAAAAAAGTCATGTGGTCTGATGAATCACGTTTCCTACTTGCATCATGCAGATGGAAGAGTGAGAATTTGGCGGAAACAGCATGAAAGCATGCACCCCACATGCATGAGTACAACCCTTCAAGCTGGTGGGGGCAGTGTTATGGTTTGGGGCATGTTTTCCTGGCATGATTTGGGCCCTTTAATTCGTGTGGAACAACGTCTGAATAGCACAACATACCTAAGTATCGTTGCTGATCAGGTTCATCCTATCATGTTGATGGCGTATCCCAATGGAGATGGCTTCTTCCAACAAGACAATGCACAATGCCACGGTGCTCATATTGTGCAGGAATGCTTTCAGGAACATGAGGGAGACTTTACCTTGCTTAGGTGGCCCCACAATCACTAGATCTCAATCCAATTTAGCATTTGTGGGACAAAGTTAAAAGAGCCATCAGGCAGCTGGTTCCACAACCATCAAGTCTCACAGATCTGGATAGTGCTGTTCATCAGGCATGGTGTCAGATTTCTCGCATCACCTTTCAACATCTCTTGGAGTCAATGCCAAGAAGAATCGTCGCAGTATTGAAGGCAAAAGGTGGCCCAACGAAGTACTGATGGGGTGGTCATAATAATCTGGCCACTCACGGTCAAATATATCCCACGTTCAAAGGCTGTTAAATTGTGTTGTTTACCCATATCTTCAGAAAAAAATCACTTCTACTGTCGTAAACAATCTGCTTCCCTGTTTATAATGGTCTGGCCCTCTAGCAACTTCAGCGCAAAATTATAGCTAATTTGCCTACAAACGTAAGGTGGTCATAATAATCTGGCCACCATATATATATAATGAACTCTCAGAAAGGGAAACTATAAAAAATAATAATCCCATTAACCATTGTTTAACAACAACAACAAAAAGATACATCAGAATAAACTTAGCCAAGGAGATAAAAGACCTGGATTCAAAAAGCTATAGGACATTGAAAAATGAAATAAGATACAAACAAATGTAATAACATACCATGCTCATGGATTGGATGAATTAACATCATTATAATGTTCATACAACCCAAAGCAATCTATAGATGCAACAGAATCCCTATTAAAATGCCAATGGCGCCCTAACCGGTTTTGCTCCGTGGATAGAGCATCGGCCTGCAGACTCAAGGGTCCCAGGTTCGATTCCAGCCAAGGGCATGTACCTTGGTTGCAGGTACATCCTCAGTAGGGGGTATGCAGGAGGCAGCTGATAGATGTTTCTCTCTCATCGATGTTTCTAACTCTCTATCCTTCTCCCTCCTCTCTGTAAAAAAATCAATAAAATATATTTTAAAAAAAATACCAATGGCATATTCCACAGATATAGAACAAATTCTCCAAAAATGTATATGGAACCTAAAAAGACCCAAATAATGGCAAAAAATCTTGAGAAAGAAAATAATTTTAAAAGGATATAAATGGTTTGCCAAAATTGACATAGGCAATATTTGTACTTAGTATTTTGTACTGCAAATACAATAATATTCCATTCTCACATCTAAATGTCTATGCTTTTGTCTTTGCTATAGCAGCATTGATTGCAGTTACAGCACTTGTTCACAGTGTTGCAAATGGGGACCCAGCCAAATGAATGTTGGTGAATGATTGCAAGTCACCACTTACTATAAAAGTAAGCCAATAGTTATTCCTAATAATACAAGTCACTGTTGTATTTCTTCAACATTTTGTCTTCTTGGATTTTACTTCTTAATAATTTTCTTCTCCAACTTTCATTTACATTTTGAGATTAGAAAGTCATCCTCGAGGAAATTATCTTAAGCTTGATGGGAAAAGAAAACTGCCTGGATTTAGTTTATTATGAATGTAATGCATCCCATAATCTGAGAGTTTAAATAATTATAAAATATGAAAATAATTTTAAATATTAGTCTCAAATAAATATTAAAATAAGATTATTATATCTTTAAAACATATTATATATCACAATAAATATAAATCCATAAATCTAAAACTGTAAATTGATTTCAATGTATAACACAAATATTTTTGCATTGTTAACTCTTGCTGTCCTGCTCTTTCATAATTCTCTTTTTAAAAGTTCTACTGAGATGTATCCCTATGTATTTTACTATCATTCCAGAATCTATAGTCAGAAAACTAAATATTCTGCTTCAACACATTTGGAATGTGATTATCAGACTGATTATCTTAATTATCACATCTCAACAACTTGTATTGTTTGTTTGTTTGTTTGTTTATTTTAGAGCAAAGTCCTGGCCAGTATTGCAGATGCCCTCCACATTCTGAGCTTATATTATTTAACTATTATCTGCAATATGTAGTCCTTTGGGAGAAAGAAGTTCAGCTTCTAGTAAATACCTACCATTTCAAAGTAGTTTTCCAGGAATATTTATTTGGTTAAATTAATTTAATATTTTCAATATCACAAGTGAAGTAAGTTTAAGAATCATTTTTTATATATTAGAAAATAAATTGATGCCCCTTTTTTACCAATACTTCACTTTCAACAATACCATGGTCTTCTTCCTCTTTCCACGACTTTGCATGTGTCCAGGATAATTTATAATTCTTCTAAATATTCAAGTTCTGTCTTTATTTCAAAGTTTACCTTATATCTGAATTGCTCCATAAGCTGCTGCTAATTTTAAAAAGTGAATTTATTATCTTAAATTATATTTACCTTAAAATTAAAACTTTATAAATTATAAGTAAGTTGAAGGCATGGCAATTATTTCATTTTTTATTGGATCCCTCAAACCTGGAACCTAACTGGTATGGGAAGACTAAGTAATGTACTAGTACATGTATTGATGAAAGACTTCTTGTGTTTATATCATTCCAGCATCCCTATGAATGTTAATAATCTTTTCAAAACATGTACTATATTTTTGTACTATGAATCTAAATATCCTAAAATAAACCTAGTTTGGAAGGCAGCCTGAATGCTGACATTATAAACAGTGCATGACATATGTGGTATATCAACTTTTTCCTCCACTTAGAAGCTTATCTGCAGCAATTCCTAGGAAAGATGTAGACAAGTTTCATTTTTCAAATATTTTTTTTTGTTTTTATTTTTCTAAAAATAAACCATACCTTCTACCTCAGAACTTGATGGAAAGACAATTTAAGGCAAGGAAGATACAATTCTTTTATCTATTCTTGAATAAAGTGTCCCACCAGTTTATTGGTGAGAACTAAAATTTTATATCAGAATCCCCTAATTATTGGATATGTATACAATGAAAAAGTCCTTCTGAAATACATACACTTAGGTTAATACACAGATATCTGTAAAGTTTAATATTCCTTGTAAGTTCTTCATGAAAAGTTATAAATCCTTGGCTAAAAGTCTTTGCAACACAACATTTTAAATAAATATCTGAACATGCTGGACCTTCATGCATAATATGTTTGAAATTCCCATATAATCCTCCTGCCAATATTCTGTACAAATTAGGTTTATTTTTGTTTAATTGAACTACATATTAAAGTTAACCCTATTTTTTATCCTTTCAAGTTTTCTTACAATATTATTACTAGAGGCCCAGTGCACAAAATTCGTGCACTCACGGAGAACCCTCAGCCCAGCCTATGCCCTCTTGCACTCCAGGAGCCCTTGGGGAATGTCCGACTGCTGGCTTAGGCCCACTCTCCAGAGGGAGCGGGCCTAAGCTGGCAGTCAGACATCCTTAGTGCTGCTGCAGAGGCGAGAGAGGCTCCCGCCACCGCTGCTGCACTTGCCAGCCATGAGCCCAGCTCAGTGCTTCTGGCTGAGTGGTGCTCCCCTGTGGTAGCGCACTGACACCAGGGGGCAGCTCCTGCATTGAGCGTCTGGCCTCCCGGTGGTCAGTGTGCATCATAGCAATTGGTTGTTCCACTGTTTGGTCGATTTGGGTATTAGCCTTTTATTATATAGGATGGGAGGGACTGACAGAGGTCAGAGGGGAGGAGGATGGACATAGAAAAAAGTGTGGTGATGGTCAGAGGTGCGGGGGCTGGGTGGAGGAGGGTAAAGGGGGAGAAATTGGAGACATTTATAATAGTGGCAACAATAGAATAGAAACAACAATGATATACCACTACAGTACACACCTATTAAGGAAAAAAAAGATACATTATGAAGTATGTATTTACTACTTTGATAAAATTAAAAAATTTTAAAAAGAAAGAATTTTGTCCAGAAAGGAGTGTTGTTGAAATGTTTATTTATTTATTTATTTTATTTTTTATTTTTTTAATGGTAAAGCTAAGGAAGCTTCAGAGCCCCTGTGAGGGCTGGATTTGTTCTGGGGGAGAGAGCAAGCAAGTTGCAACCAGCAGCATTTTGGATAACCTTCCTGAAATGATTTAAAAGAGAAAGAGACAGATTCCTCAAGCCTACAATTACTTGTATTTTATTTTCTTATTCAAAATAAAGTCATTTTTGTACCTTATTAACCCCCCCCCATAAAATTAGTTCTTCAGAAAACCAAGATGGCGGCATAGGTAAACACCAGAGTTTGCTGCCTCGAACAACCACTTCAAAAATACAACTAAAAGACGGAACGGACATCATCCAGAACCACAGGAAAGCTGGCTGAGTGGAAGTTCTACAACTAGGAGGAAAGAGAAAAGCATACCGAGGCTCAGAGGAGGCGCAGTGCTGAAGTAAAATACTAAGGTTCGGAGTGCATGCGGAGCGGACTGGAGGCTGAGGGCGCGGTTGTCATTTTCAATCGGGAGGGAGTCTCAGGCTCTGAGCTCCAGTTCCGGGTGAGTCTCTAGGGACCCAGACTCATACGGGAGAAGCGGGACTGTCTGGCATCGCTCAGAACCCTAGGGCAGCTTTCTCTCCGTGGGGCTTGCAGCGACTACTGGGACACTGAGAAGCAGAGTCTCTGAGGGCAAGACTGAGAGCAGCCATAATTGCTAACCCTGCCCTGTTGATCCCATGGGACCCGCCCCGCCCAAGCCCTGCAGGGAGGCTTTTGCTGGATAGCCTCAGGCAAAGGCTAGATTAGCACCTCCCTAGAGATCCAGGAGCCAGGAAGCCCAGAGGTCAGAGTGGGACCATCCAGCTTGCAGCTCCATGGAACCATAAAAGACACACTCAGGGGGCAGACTCAGTGAGCACCAAAGCCCAATTGAAGCAAGTCTAGCCCCAGAGGGGTGTGTCCAGCACAGAAGTTCTCCCACCGCAGACACAGCTGATTCTCACAGCCAATTGGCCTGGAGGTCAATTCCTCACAGT
Organism: Myotis lucifugus; assembly: GCF_000147115.1. Lineage (NCBI taxonomy): Eukaryota > Metazoa > Chordata > Mammalia > Chiroptera > Vespertilionidae > Myotis > Myotis lucifugus. The sequence continues at coordinate 736,489 of NW_005871312.1, read as the reverse complement.
GATAACTACAACAATCAAGGCTTAACCACAACAAGACTGTGCACAAAGCCCACAGGGGGGTGCACCAAGAGTGTCTACCTCAGGTAATTGGGACACTTAGCACAGAAAGGCACTCTATCGACACAGCGAAGCATAAAAAAATGCCAAGACAAAGTAACAGGACACAAACGACAGAATTGGAGGAAAGCAAACTGTTGGATATAGAGTTCAAAACCACACTTTTAAGGTCTTTTAAAGAACTGTTTAGAAGCCGCCGATAAATTGAGTAAGGCCCTCGAAAAGACTGGTGAGACCACCGATAAATGTAGTGAGATTCTCGAAAAGACTGGTAAGACCGCCAATAAATGTAGTGAGATCCTCAAGAAATCTAATGAGACCCTCGATGTTGTGATAAAGGACCAACTAGAAATTAAGCATACACTGACTGAAATAAGGAATATTATACAGACTCCCAACAGCAGACCAGAGGGTCGCAAGGATAAAGTCAAAGACTTGAAATACGAAGAAGCAAAAAACACCCAACTGGAAAAGCAAAATGAAAAAAGAATCCGAAAATATGAAGATAGTGTAAGGAGCCTCTGGGACAGTTTCAAGTGTACCAACATCCTAATTATAGGGGTGCCAGAAGATGAGAGAGAGCAAGATATTGAAAACCTATTTGAAGAAATAATGACAGAAAACTTCCCCCACCTGGTGAAAGAAATAGACTTCCAAGTCCAGGAAGCGCAGAGAACCCCAAACAAAAGGAATCCAAAGAGGACCACACCAAGACACATCATAATTAAAATGCCAAGAGCAAAAGACAAAGAGAGAATCCTAAAAGCAGCAAGAGAAAGAAACTCAGTTACCTACAAGGAAGTACCCATACGACTGTCAGCTGATTTCTCAACAGAAACTTTGCAGGCCAGAAGGGAATGGCAAGAAATATTCAAAGTGATGAATACCAAGAACCTACAACCAAGACTACTTTATCCAGCAAAGCTATCACTCAGAAGTGAAGGCCAGATAAAGAGCTTCACAGATAAGAAAAAGCTAAAGGAGTTCATCACCACCAAACCAGTATTATATGAAATGCTGAAAGGTATCCTGTAAGAAGAGGAAGAAGAAGAAAAAGGTAAAGATACAAATTATGAACAACAAATACACATCTATCAACAAGTGAATCTAAAAATCAAGTGAATAAATAATCTGATGAACTGGTGATTATAATAGAATCAGGGACATAGAAAGGGAATGGACTGACTATTCTTGGGGGGGGGAGAAAGGGGTGTGGGGGTGAGTGAAGAGATTAGACAACAATCGTGCACCTATGGATGAGGACAGTGGTTGGGGAGTGAGGGCAGAGGGTGGGGTTGGAACTGGGTGGAGGGGAGTTATGGTGGGAAAAAAGAGTAACTAATGTAATAATCTGAACAATAAAGATTTAATAAAAAAAAAATAAATAAATAAATAAATAAATAAATAAATAAATAAATAAGTAAAATTAAAAAAAATTAGTTCTTCAGGTTCAGTAAACTTTAGGCCTCACAAAACCTGTGTTAGTCCCTGAGGGTTGGGGTCCACAAAGGAGTTTGGATTCACTCATTATATTTCTTTGCTCCTTTCAATTCTTGTTCTAGAGGGAGAGTGAGAACAGCTTTTTACTCAGTAATTTTTATAATAAGAACTAGTGGCCCATTGCACAAAGTTTTGCACAGTAGGCCTTCCTTCCCCTGGCTGCTGGCACAGGTTTTCCTCCGGCACCCGGGACCCAGGCCTTTGGTCTGGCCTCAGCAGCGAGGCTTGGCTTCTCCGTTCTGGCTGCTCCCAGCCCCTCCTTTTTTTCCCCAGCTCCTTTAGCGGAGCCCAGGCCCCCAGCCCCTCCTTGAGCGGAGCCCAGGGCGGAGCTGGGGGCCTCCTTGAGTGGAGCCCAGGGCGGGCTGGAGGCCTGGGTCACTGGGGCTGGAAGCCTGGGCTGCCCCGGTGACCCAGGCCCCCAGCCACTCCTTGAGCGGAGTGCAGGGCTGGTGGGAAGCTTGGCTTCCTCCTTCGCCGAGAGCAATCCAAGCCTCCTGCTTGCTCCAGCTCCGTGGCCCCACCATCTTCAGTCATCTTCAGTCTTCGCTCCGTGCCTGTGTATGCAAATTAACCACCATCTTTGTTGGGTTAATTTGCATAGTTGCTCTGATTGGCTGGTGGGTGTAGCGGAGTGATGGAGTGATGGTTAATTTGCATGTTTCTCTCTTATTAGTGTAGATTGTATTGGAACCTGCTCCTTCTTTGGCTGTTTACGGGTTTATCTTACCAGGAACTCACAGAGACGTTAAGCCCTTTGAAGATAGGGATAGAGCTGTATTGTGTTTCTATAATATAGGCACAAAGTTAATACAACTTTTATAAATATTTGTTGAAGAAATAGATAAATTCCAGTGCCATGAGGCATTGCTTTTCTTCTGCTCCACCTCTTTATTGAGACTTTTGTGCAAAGCATAAGGCTGAGGGGATGAGCAGGTAGAGCGGAGTAAAGTTGCTTTTTCCAAACCCTAAATCCCATACTTTGATTTTACATAGTAGATGCATTTCTGAATGACAATTTGAATTGGGTATAATAGATTTTGCTAATATCAACTCCCTTTACTCATAGAGATTATTTTTAATGATGCTTAAATGTTTCATACTGTGAGGTACAAAATATTTTGCTTATTTCAAGAATCTTTGTGCATTCTTTCTGTAGTAAAGTGAATTATCAACATGGTAAGTCTATTTGGGGGATCTGCTTAAAATGGGGCACACCAGTACTAAATTCAGCTCTAACAATGACTAATTCGCACACCACATGTGGAGCTAGATGGCTGTTGGACATAACCATTTCTTTTGATCCCTTTGCTCCCACAGCACCTGCTTCAACCAAAGGTAGTGTCTTGACCCTCCACGACCTCTTTGTCATGGTGCCCCCAGGGCATCTATTGCCTGAGGCCTTGGCAGTCAGCTGGGCACCAACCTTCCCAAGATGGCAGCAACCCTGAGGAACACACATCAGGGGTGGGGTCCCATAGGCAGAGTCAGGGAAGGGAGGCACAGGGAAGCTTCTGGTGTGAGACTGCCTGACCCTTGGGGGCGGAAAGGAGCATCTGGGCCTGCTCTGAAGTGAGTCCCTGGCTCGGGTGTCTGAGTGGCAGGCAGTGCCAGGACTGTGAAGTTGTGGCAGATAACAAAGAGCTGGCATCTGTGGCCTCGACGCTGGCATGTGGGGTCTGAGAACCTGGTGGGTGTGGAATGTGCCTCTCCTGCCTCTGCCTGGCATGGGCTCTGCTGCGCCGCTGGTGGGGGGAGGATAGGGACTGGCCCAGTGGCGACCGATCATCGGTCATTTTGTTGTCACGCTTTTGGCTTTTTATTATTATAGACTAGAGGTCCAGTGCATGAAATTCATGCACAGTGGGGTTGTCTCTCAGCCCAGCCTGCACCCTCTCCAATCTGGGACCCTTGGTGGATGTCTGACTGCCGGTGTAGGCCCCATTCCTGTGGGACATCTCTCTCACAATCCAGGACTGCTAGTTACTAACCACTTGCCTGCCTGCCTGCCTGATTGCCCCTAACCGCTTCTGCCTGCCAGCCTCAACACCCACTAACTGCTCCCCTGCCAACCTGATCTCACCCCCAGCTGCCCTCCCCTGTCGGCTTGATCACCCACAACTGCCCTCCGCTGCTGGCCATCTTGTGGTGGCCATTTTGAGGTGGCCATCTTGTGATGATGTCGAGGATGGGACACCACCTAGGCTTTTATTATATAAGATTATTTGTACTCAACTCTGAAATTTTTTTCCATTTCTAAAAATCAGGAGCTTCCACATCAGAATGTAGTAGTGAAGACCATGAGTTTTGGGTTCACGTAGATCAGGTTTGAGGTGATTTTTACCATGTATCAACATTATAACTATGGAGAAATTATTTAACCTTTCCATCAATTTTGCTATAATTTTTTAAAAACAACTTTTTGCTTAAAAATTAAGTAACAAACCTGAAGTCTTATTTTAGAGATTAAAAAATGTAATTAATTTAAAGCAGTGACTAAAACCTATTTACTGTTTATTAATATTAGATTTAATATATTATTTCCTACAACATCTATACAAGAAAAGTTTTTACTACATGCAAATTTGAAGCCAATTTGTTATTTTGAGTTCTTTTTTTGGTATCCAAAATGTGTTTATTGAGATAGTTCCCCATTCATCTTTATTGGAGGTTCTTTTAGTGTTACTTCCTCCTGAAGAGCATCATCTGGAAGCCTTGCTTTTCCACCTGCTGGCTGACAGAGGACAATGCAGCAAACAACACACAAAACTTCGGTTTGTGCATGGCTAAAGACTGCGGTGATTTCACATCCATGAGGTAGGAATTGAGGCTCTGCACCAGGCACTTCTTCCTGTGCTTCCTCTTCTTTTCTGGATGAAGGAGATCCTTAGTGAGAGGCATATTGTCTCTGCTGGAGAGGAGGTTGTCTCTGCTGGGAAGGCCAGTGTTTTGAATTTTTTATAATGGTTGCTATTCCGTTAGAATATTAAATTACTATTGATACAAAACTCAAAATACTTTCCCATCATTTACATTTCTAGTTCAAATTCTTCTGAGTATCACTATCATTTTGACATCCAAAATATATTCAAAACTTAGATTTCTTAAATGTGAGTTTTGTATAGTTAAAAAAATTCTAATACATATAAAGTGATAGAAAACATAGTAGAAAAATAATATCCTATACTCAGAAATTGCTTTTGCAAAGATATTTTATTTTCTTTTATTGTTGAAAGTATTACAGATATCTGCAAAGATATTTTAGATATATATCAAGTGAAACACATATTAAGTGATACAACAAAACTGGTGGGAAATAAGATGCTATATTCTGAAACTGATTTTACAAAAATATTAATTTCCAAATATCTGTTTTATAAAATAATATTCAACTCTATCTAAAACATGCAAGCACATAAAAGTCTGTGCAAATTATTTATTTTTTGAGATTTAATATTCTCAAAAATTTATACTACACAGATGGCCAAAGTACTCATGATCTTGGGAAGTCTTGCTCCCTTATGCTTCTGATGTGCTGATCATTGTTTGTCAGAATGATATTGAGTCTATTAGAACAGCTTGGCCCATTTTGACAGAATTTATTTCTAAATTAAAGATGCCAAGATAAAGCTTGTAGTGTAGTGGGGGAAACTTGAATTCTATTGTTAGCTCTCAATGAACAAAATATATTTGTCATTGCATAATGTATGCTTTCTTGTTTAATTAAAAGAAAATAATTTCAATGTTCCATTTAAAATTATATCATATCCACAGTATAAACAATTTGACTAAATATCAAGACCTATAGGCTTGATATAAGATAAAAGTATTTTTGAGTTTTGCTTCTACCAATTCACATATACATGGTGGCATGCTCTTTGAAAACAGTATTTAATTGTCAATATGCAAATCCCAACTGAAAGTATTTATGAGTGCTTAACAAGTATTTAACAAATTGGGCCTATGTTTGTACAAATTGTTGTTTCTACTATTGTCATTATGAATATGCTGATATGATGTCTTGAGTAAGAATCTTATCATATTTGGTTCATAGAGAACTGATGATGACCTAGGTGTTAAACTGCAAAAAAAAAAAAGTATCAAATTAAAATGTTAACTAAAGAATATCTACTATAGCCAAAACCGGTTTGGCTCAGTGGATAGAGCGTCGGCCTGCGGACTGAAAGGTCCCAGGTTCGATTCCAGTCAAGGGCATGTACCTGGGTTGTGGGCACACCCCCAGTAGGAGATGTGCAGGAGGCAGCTGATCGATGTTTCTCTCTCATCAATGTTTCTAACTCTCTATCTCTCTCCCTTCCTCTCTGTAAAAAATCAATAAAATATTTTAAAAAAAAAGAATATCTACTATATACATTTGATGTTACCTATAGTGTACATATGACATCATTAAAATGGTCACCATTTTACAGACAGAAACCATGAACTCAAAGATTAAATTCTTGTTTAATTTTTATACTCATAGAAAATAATCAACCCAATATTTAAACCTAGACCTGTCTCCAAAGCTGCATCTGATATCCCATTGTGTTTGCATTCAGAATTATATTAAGACTTCTGTTTATTTTGGGAAATTTTACTCCCTATTAAGATCATATCAGATACCATATGAGTACTTTATACTCTTAATCAATTTTTGAAAATAAGTCAATAGTTGAAAATTTAGTTAAATCAACATTATAGGAGGAATAAGTTCTATTAGAATTAATGAATTAGATGCTAGAATTGTTTACTGATAAAATAATTTCATAGAACATTGTCTGAGGCTATTATTTTTACATATTGTTATTAATTTTAACAAATTTGTAATGGAAGAAAATATAAGTCAGGTTTAAAACTCAACGATTATGACAAATGTCAGTATGAATAATGTCTAAGGCATATACATTGCGAAAAATGCAACTAATAATCTATAATAATAAAAGCGTAATATGCTAATTAGACCAGATAGCCAAACGACCTTCCAGATGTCATTCCAGACGTCCTTCCGTATGAAGCCGCAGTGGCGGTGGATGAGGCAGAGGAGGTTAGGGGTGATCAGACAGGCAGAGTGGTTAGAGGCAATGAGGCAGACAGGCAGAGTGGTTAGGGGCGATCAGGCAGGCAGGCAAGCAGGTAGGGGTGTTTAGGCAGGCAGGCAGAGTAGTTAGGGACGATCAGGCAGGAGGCAGGCAGGCGAGCGGTTAAGAGCCAGCGGTCCTGGATTGCGAGAGGGATGTCCCAGATTGCAAGAGGGTGCAGGCCGGGCTGAGAGACCCTCCCCCCATGCATGAATTTTGTGCACTGGGCCTCTAGTACAATTACTAAAATAATATACTGTGGACACTAGTGATTTCAAGTCATTTGTGTGATATAGTTGTATTTCTAAATCTGATACTTAATAAAAAAATGTTTCACATATAACCCGATGCTAGATATTATAAAACAAGTCACATTCGTTTCCTATTTTATATCCACTAATGAGAATTAACAATAAAAATTTATGGTAGATAAATTTCATTCTGTCCTATATCCTTACCTTATGAATTACTGATCCACAGATCTGATAAGATAAAATTAAGTTAATTAACTTTTTGAGTCGTCAGTTAATTAAGCTAGGTAATGAAGAACTACATGTAGAGCAAAGAAATAATTGACCCAGAGCCAAAAAAATAAAGTAAACGCTTTTATAATATAATTATTAGTGTAGCATTTTATACTCTTACAGTGTCTTAAAGTATGGTTTGATTTTTTAGCTGAGTGTGTGAGTGCACATGTGTGCATGAAATTGTAAGATGGGAAAGGGTATCCCAATACTCTTGTTAATAATGTTACCTTTTTTGTAATTTTCTATATGTGTCCTCAGCATTCCACACGAAGTATTTAGAAATGGGAATACACTTTGCAGGAGTTTTACAATGTTAAAAGTTAACATGCAACAGTGAAAATATATTTGTCTTTTATGAACTCACTTTGTAAATGAAAATTTCTAGATTTTTCCTTTTAAGAAAAATGATTTACATGGTGATCTAGATTTTTTACAAACTAAGAAAGAAAAAGAGTCTTTAAAGTGCACCCATTGTAGAGGCATGCATGCTGTACAGTGTGCACCCTTTCTAGAGGCATTAATAACGCTGTGAACCAAACTTTTGTCCTGGAGTGCAGTCTTCCAAGATACTTGCATGGCTCCTTCATTCAAGTCTATTATTAAATGGAAATTACCAGATAAGCTTTTTTGTGAATACTCTGTTCATATTATTACCCCTTGCATCTTATTCTATAACCTCATTTTATATTTTGTTGTAACACAATATGTGCTTGTTGTTGACGATGATGTTGCATGTTTGTTTATTATTGACTTCTCTCACTAGCACATAAGTCCATAAAGGCAGAGACTTTGTTTTTGTTAACTCCTCTCTCCCTGCACCTGCAACAATTAGGCACTTAAAATTTTAGTTGACTATTGAATGATATGATACGTAAAACAAACCACAAATATATTTAAATAACAAATAAATTAGTGTGGGTATTTAAAATATTTCCATTTAGGAAGTATTAATTAAACACAAAATTATTATTATAGTTATAATATAGCTATAAATGTTATAACTTTAATAATTCTCACTTTTCCAGTCTTCTAAGGATTTTCTTCAGATTGAAACCTATGATGTTAAGAACACTGAAAATGCACTTTTGTCACAGTCTACGCTTGGCAGTGAGGCACGGAGTTCAGCACATTAAAAATAAAAGTAAGTCCGGGAGAGGGAGATTCAGGATTGGGCATTATCCTCACATCCGTGCAACAAGACAGATGCTGGGGAAGTGGCCTAGATACGCAGCTGTGCCTCTGAGATGTGTGCTGGATTTCCGAAAGGTTTGACGGACTTAAGTGGGATTCTAATAGGAGATTTAAATGATCAATTAGTTACCAATGAATCAATTAATTGTTACATGTTCTACTGTTTTTGTCTTACAGATCATTAGCATATTCCCTCTCTCTCTCCTATCTATATGTCCATTAGTATGTTAGCTTATTCACTTATACATGGTCTCCTGATTTAGACTCAGAATCCTCCACTATATCTGATGCTCTGCTCCCAGAATGATCTTATAGTCAAAATACACATTGTCATTTCAAGATTCTTATTGCTAAAGATGTTATTGCTAACTATTTGTGTTGTTAGTGGTGATTATCAGTCTCCTGCCTAGATTGTAAACTCTCAAAGTAAATGATTACCTTTGACTGTTTTGTTTCTTGATATACCCCCAGTTAATATATAGCATGCTGGATAAATACTTATTGAATGATTAACAATAAATAGTCTCAGAATTGTATCTAGTGTTTTATTTAGTTCTGATCAGGCTTAGAACCATAAGCCTGACAGTGCTTTCTAACACTATTTTTTTTTCTTATGTAACAACTTTCCATCTGCTTTCCTCCTCTTCTCTTTCTTGATCACATCTTTCCTCTCTCCACACCTCCATGCTGCAGGTACATACACACAAGCCTGCACTGATATTATTAGCCCACCCTTCTTCTTCCTCTTCCAGGATGATACCCTATTCTGAACATCTGTGTGTTTTTTTAATTAATTTTTATTGTTGAAAGTATTATATATGCCCTCTTTTTTCCCCCATTGATCCCTTCTAGCATACCTCCGCCCCCGCCCCAGGCCTTCACCACGCTATTGTCTGTGTCCGTGGGTTATGCATATATGTATGCAAGTTCTTTGGTTGATCCATTCTCATCCACCCACCCACCACTGTCTTCCCTATGAGATTCAACAGTCTGTTCCATGCTTCTATGACTCTGGATCTATTTTATTCACAAGTTAATTTTGTTCATTAGATTCCATATATGAGTGAGATCCTGTAAGACTTTTCATTCTCTAACCGGCTTATTTCACTAGGTCCCTCCATGCTGGCTCAAAGGGTAAGAGATCTTTCTTTTTTACTTTGGAATAGTATTCCATGGTGTAAATGTACCACAGCTGCTTTTTTTTTTTATCTACACATCTACTGATAGTCATTCAGGCTGTTCCAGATCTTAGTTATTGTAAATTGCCTTGCTATGAACATAGGGGTGCATACATTCTTTTTGATTGGTGTTTCTGGTTTTGTAGGATATATTACTAGAAGTGGGATCACTCGGTCAAATGTCAGTTCTATATTTAATTTTTTGAGGAAACTCCATACTGTTTTCCATAATGGTTACACCCGTCTGCATTCCCACCAGCAGTATAATAGGGTTGGCTTTTCTTCACATCCGTGCCAACACTTGTTGATTTGTTGATACTAGCCATTCTGACAGGTGTAAGGTGATACCTCATTATTGTTTTAATTTGCATCTTTCTGATGATCACTGACTAAGCATTTTTTCATATGTCTCTTGGCTATCTGTATGTTCACTTTTCAGAAATTTTATTTAGGTCTTTAGCCCATTTTTAAATTGGATTATTTGTCTTCCTTTTGTTAAGTTGTATGGCTTAATTATATGTTTTGGATATTAACCCTTTAATAGATATATCATTGTAAAATATATTCTCAAATACAGTGGGCTCCCTTTTCATTTTGCTGATGGTTTCTTTTTCTGTGCAGGAGCTTTTTATTTTGATGTAGTCCTATTTGCTTATTTTCTCCTTAGTTTCCCTTGCCTTAGGAGAGGTACCACAAACATATTATTCTGAGAGATGTCTGAGATTTTGATGCCTATGGTTTCTCATAGGATTTTTATAGTTTCACATCTCACATTTAAGTCTTTCATCCATTTTGAGTTTGTTCTTGGGTATGGTGTACGTTGATTGTTTAATTTCATTTTTAGCATGTACCTCTCCAATTTTCCCAACACCACTTACTAAAGAGACTGTCTTGACTCCATTGTATACTCTTGCCTATATTAATTGAGCATAATGGCTTGGGTAGATTCCTGGGGTCTCTTTTCTGTTCCATTGATCTTTATGCCTGTTCTTGTGGCAGTCGAGGCTGTTTTGATTAAGGTGGCTTTGTAGTATAACTTAATGTCTGGTATTGCGATCCTTCCAACTTTCTTCTTGTTTCTCAAGACTGCTGCGGCTATTTGGTATCATTTCTGGTTGAATATAAATGTTTGGAGTATTTGTTCTAGATCTGTGAAATATGCCCTTGGTATTTTAATAGGGATTGCATTGAATCTATAGGCTGCTTTGGACAATATGGAGATTTTTAAAAAAATATATTTTATTGATTTTTTTACAGAGAGGAAGGGAGAGAGATAGAGAGTTAGAAACATCAATGAGAGAGAAACATTGATCAGCTGCCTCCTGCACACTCCCTACTGGGTATGTGCCCGCAACCAAGGTGCATGCCCTTGACCGGAATCGAACCCAGGACCCTTGAGTCCGCAGGCTGACGCTCTATCCACTGAGCCAAACTGGTCAGGGCCGATAATATGGACATTTTAATGATAATTCTACCAATCCATGAATGCGGTATTTCCTTCCACTTCTTTAACTTCCTCTATCTATTTTTTCAATGTTCAGTAGTTTATCTCCTTGGTTAAGTTTATTCCTAAGTATCTTAATTTTTTTGTTGTTGTTGTTGCAATGGTAAATGGGATTATATTTTCTTTTCTTCTTTTTTTTTTAGTTTCTCTTTCTGAGAATTTATTGTGTGTGTATAAAAATGTCATTGATTTCTAGCTGTTAATTTTGCATTCTGCTTCATTGCCAAATTCATTTATTAAATCTAGTGGGTTTTTGATGGAGTCTTTAGGGTTTTCTATGTTCAACATCATGCCATCTAGGAATAATGAGAGTTGTACTAACTCCTATCCAATTTGGATGCCTTTAATTTCCTCTTCTTGTCTGAATGCTGTGGCTAGGACATCTAGTACTATGTTGAATAAGAGTGGTAAGAGTGGACATCCTGTCTTGTTCCTCTTCTTAGGGAAAATGGTTTTAGTTTTTGCCCAGTGAGTATGATGTTTGCTGTAGGTTTGTCATATGTGGCCTTTATTATGTTGAGATACCATTCCACTATTCCCACTTTGCTGAGAGTTTTTATCAAAAATGGGTGTTGGATTTTGTCGAATGCATTTTCTGCATCTATTAATATGATCATCTTATTTTTGTCTTTCAATTTGTGTATGTGATGTATCACATTTATTGATTTGTGAATATTGCACCAGCCTTGCATCCCTGGAAAAATCCCACTTGGTCAGGGTGCATGATCTTTTTAATATATTGCTGGATTTGATTTGCTAATATTTTGTTGGTGATTTTAGCATCTATGTTCATCAGAGATATTGATCTGTTAGTCTCTTTTTTGTCAGTGTCTTTGCCTAGTTTTCAAATTAGGATAATTCCGTACTCATAAAAAGAGCTTGGAAGTTTTCTTCCCTCATAGATTTCTTTGGAATAGTTTCTGGAGGATATGTGTTAGTGCTTCTTTGAATGTATGGTAAAATTCTTTTGTGAAGCTGTCAGGACCAAGGCTTTTGTTTGTTGGTAGTTTTTGATTACTGCTTCTATTTCATCAGTTATTATTGGCCTGTTCAGGTTTTCTGATTCTTCCTGATTCAGTTTTGGAAGATTATAGTTTTCTAGGAATTTGTCCATTTCATCCACATTGTCCCATACTATGACTGTATTGTTGTTGATATCTCCCTTAAAGTCCTCTAGAATTTTTTAAAAATATATTTAGGAGTTCCTATATCAGGTGTATATATGTTTACTAGTGTTATTTTCTTCTGTCAGATTGATCTCTTTAAGTAATATATAGTGACCTTTATTGTTTCTTGTGATGGCCTTCGTTTTGAAGTGTCTTTTGTCAGATATGAGTATTGCTACCCCAGTTTTTTTTTCATTTCCATTTATATGGAATTTTTTTTTCTATACCTTCACACTCATTCTTTTGTTCTTTTGTTCTGAGGTGGTTCTCTGGTAGACAGCATATATTTGGGTCATGTTTTTATATCCATTCAGCTACCCTATGTCTTGATTGGAGCATTTTATACATTTACATTTAAGGTTATTATTGATAGTTACATTTATATTGCCACTTTAATTTCTTATGCCTATGTTTCACTCTCTCTCTTTCTTCTCATTACAGCAGTCCCTTGAGCATTTCTTGCAGTGCTGGTTTGGCAGTGATGAACTCCTTTAGCCTTTTTGTTTTTTTGTCTGCGAATCTCTTTATTTCACCATCTGTTTTGAATGATAGCATTGCTGGATACAGTAATCTTGGTTTCAGATTCTTTCTTTTCATTACCTTGAATACTTTATGCCATTGCCTTCTGGCTTGTAGAGTTTCTGATGAGAAATCAGCTGATATCTTTATGTGAGCTCCTTTGTAGGTAATAAATTGCTTTTCTCTGCCAAAACCGGTTTGGCTCAGTGGATAGAGTGTCGGCCTGCGGACTGAAAGGTCCCAGGTTCGATTCCGGTCAAGGGCATGTACCTGGGTTGCGGGCACATCCCCAGTGGGAGATGTACAGGAGGCAGCTGATCGATGTTTCTCTCTCATCGATGTTTCTAACTCTCTATCTCTCTCCTTTCCTCTCTGTAAAAAATCAATAAAATATATTTAAAAAAAAATAAATTGCTTTTCTCTTGCTCCCTATAAGTTTCTCTTTTTGTCTTTAATTTTTGGCATTTTAATTATGATTTGTCTGAGTGTGGGATTTTTGGGTTCTTCTTGCTTGGAACTTTCTGTGATTATGAACTTGTGTGACTTTATTCTTCACCAAGTTAGGGAAGTTTTGTGCCATTATTTCTTCAAACACATCCTCTATCCCTTGCTCACATTTTTCCCTTTTGGCATTTTTATGATGCAAATATTGTTATGTTTCATGTTGTCCCACAGCTCCCTTAAGCTGTCCTCCTGGTTTTTTAATTATTTTTTTATTCTCTGATTGAGTCATTATTTTTTCTATCATATTTTCTAATTTGCTGATCTGATCCTTGGCTTGCCCTAATCTGCTGTGTATTCCTTCTACTGTGTTCTTTACGAGGGCTATGTCATTCTTCATTTCTGACTGCTCTGTTTTCATAGTTACTATATCTTTTTTTCATGCTGTTGAGCATCCATGTAATAATTATTTTGAACTCTATATTTGATAAATTTATTATCTTAAAGTTTTCTCCAAATATTTTAAATTAAAGAGTAGCAATGAGAGGAAGTTCCCACCTTCCAACCTAATCTCTCCCCATGTGCACAGGACTAAGTACTTAAGAGGTATGTATTGATGCTACACAAGGTTGCATTCTTATACTTACATGCTGGGATTTCATATATGCCTTTGAGCTTTTAAGTACCAAATAATTAAAATATGAATTGACATTTTTGACATTTAAATGTCTATTTTAAACTCACAGCTTCATCAGTTTTAAATTGTCTAGACAAGAATCATCCCCTGATTAAAGAATTATTCTACCCCCAATCTGCTTTACTTCAGTCTAACTTGAATATAAGGAAACTTATTTTCTATGCAATGAACTGTTTTCATGTACAGTTATATACATAGAACAACATGTTGAAAAAGAACTTAACTTTTACAGTAATTGAATAATGAATCATACCTAATCTGTATTTCAACCATGCCAATTTTACAGACTCTCATGAGGTTTTGGCTTTTTGTTTTGTTTTTAAGTAATCATAGTAAATTTTAGGCAAAATTATCAGAGACATTGCAATATTCTTATGTATCACTAGTGTTTTTATTTCCATGTTGGTTAACTCTGGACTCTCCTCTAAATGTGAGTTGATGGTGATGTTTCCAGTAAAAGTTAAAAATTGCATAGAATTTTCAAAATATTCTTTAGAGGAATATGTGTTTCATTATGCATTGTTAAACAATTATTTCATGTTGAGTTTCATAGAATTAATAGTCCTGAAAATTCTGTTTTCTTAAAATCTACATGAGTAAATCTATCAGTATTTGTTAAGATATGATTATTTAAAAAGTCAAACTTATTCTATTTACATTAGAAAAATGCTGATTTATTTAAAATGAACTGAAAATCCATGTTTTGTCAATAAAATGTGGGAATATTAAATGCAAGTTGTAGTAGTTGTGATCATCTAAAAACCATTAGGTCACTTCAGCAAATTTTCTTTAAATAATTCCCAATAACTAGGAAAAACCCCAATCAGTTTCTACTTGAATAGAAGCTTGTGTATTCTAGCTACTAAGACAACATCATATATATATATATATATATATATATATATATATATATATATATGTAGCTTTTTAAAAAAATATTTATTAATTTGAATAAAAGAAAGAAAGAAAAAGATTTATTGTTCTACTTATTTATGTTTCCATTGGTTGATTCTTACATGTGCCCTGATAAGGCATTGACCCCACAACTTTGGGACAATGCTCTAACCAACTGAGCTACCTGGTCAGGGCTGTCATATGTTTTTAATGAGTTGTCCTTTCTACATGGAACTCATACATACATAATGTTGAAATTTTACATAATGCCCTACCGTGATCGGCAAACTGTGGCTCGCAAGCCACATGCGGCTCTTTGGCCCCTTGAGTGTGGCTCTTCCTAAGCCTTAGGAGTACCCTAATTAAGTTAATAACAATGTACCTACCTATATAGTTTAAGTTTAAAAAATTTGGCTGTCAAAAGACATTTCAATCGTTGTACTGTTGATATTTGGCTCTGTTGACTGATGAGTTTGCCGACCACTGCCCTAGACACATGATGTAATTAAAATTCAACAGAGTTTTGCCCTAAGGCAGATGGCTTGCTTTATGATGAGCAAGCACATCATCTAAAATTGGTCCAGGTAAGAGAATTTGTCCCCTAATAAATAGAGTTATCTGAGATGTGAGCCAAGTGAAATAATTCATTCATCATAATATGATTTTAAAAGGTGAACATTTTGTCGAAACTAAAATCTAACAGAAAGTTAGTTTCAGTACTAATTTTAAAGTCAAAAGAATCTTAGAAAATATAATTTTAAATATAGAGGAGATGACGGAGATGATTGAAGAGTATGAAAGAAGCAAAGAGTAAGATTGCACCTTCGGAGGACAAGATAGGAAAATTATAGTCTTAAGGAAGAGTCAGGTATTGATGCCCTCTAAAACCTTCATGTAATTTCCACAATATTATTCCTTATATTTCTGGACCATTTTACCAGTGAATTCTCTGTGACTGTCTCTTTCTTTCTTTCTTTCTTTCTTTCTTTCTTTCTTTCTTTCTTTCTTTCTTTCTTTCTTTCTTTCTTTCTTCTTTCTTTCTTCTTTCTTTCTTTCTTCTTTCTTTCTTTCTCTCTCTCTCTCTCTCTCTCTCTCTCTCTCTCTCTCTCTCTCCCTTCCTTCCTTCCTTCCTTCCTTCCTTCCTTCCTTCCTTCCTTCCTTCCTTCTCTCTCTCTCTCTCCCTTCCTCCCTCCCTTCTTTCTTTGGACATTTTGTGGGAAATTAAGGGACATGGAAGCAGAAAAGTTCTGCTGGCAACAGCATAATACCCGGAGGCAGGAAAGGAGAGGTTAGGAGAGTCGAGACAAAGGGCAAAAACCCAGCAGAGACAAGGAGGAGGGGTATTTGCATAATTTCCCTAGTTTGCTTCCCATTTTAGAATGAAAATATGAGACAACCAGAGATTCTATAATTGGATACAGTGAGGAGACATTTCAAAGTACGTGTATTACCTGAAGCTATGCTGCTATTATTTCATTCAAGATTAGGAGGTTCATTCAAGTTAGTAGCAGTATAGGAAATGTGTTGAAAAGTAGATCATAAGAGGAAAAGGGGGGAAATCGGCATGACTGAAACTGAGGCTCTGGCTGAGCACACTACAGCTGCCGATGCTATGGGAATTATGTATACTGCCTTACAGGTAATGGAGTTTGGCTATATTTAAAGATCAAACATAAACTGTTGCTTAAAAATTAGTCTTTAAGAAAGACTTTATTTCAAACATGAATGCTAAAATGACTGTACATGCAAGGTAGAACAGAATATAAGATTCAAAAATCTTAAGTCACATTTATATTTGCTATCTAACCCTGAAACCCTCCTTAATGAATTCAACAAGGATTTAAGAAAAATTTGAACACACATAAAATACCACAGATTGAACTGTTTTTTGTTGCTAATGTACAAATGTTAATAAACATAGACATTATAACGCAAGACTAATACTTGTGTTTCTGCCAGAATGCGAGATGGAAAGTTTGCAAAGAAATACTTTTGTTCTAATTCTACTCAGGTCAGGTGAAGGTGAGATAAAAATAAATGTAATTGTTTTTTACATTTAATTTTAATGTACTCTTTCTTATTTAAATTTTTTCATTTGATCTCATTCTTTTGTGTGTGTGCACTTATAAAAGGTCTTCTTGGAAAGGTAATGCATTTTTGTGTTAGTATTTTCACAAAGGTGTGATGTTCTCTGCTTTGTTCCCTCTGATCTCTGAATGCTCACCTGGTATTATGATTCTGCCCTATTTATTAAGAGTCAATAATGCAGCTTTATGAGTTGTGAGGACTAGAATATTACCTTTGTGCACTAATTAATTGAATATGGTAATGAGGGCATGACTACAAAGTCAAAGTAGGAGAAAACGAGAAATAAGGCAATTTATTTACTGGTGCATAAACAGTGAAAGCAGGTTGTATTGTCTCTAAAACAATAGTTTTGAATAGTTATATTTTATGCACAAAGTCATATTTTAATTTGAATGGATATATAGAAGAGTCCATTTTATTCTAGCTTTTTAAATTTAAAAAATAGTGATAATGCCTTAAACCTAAGAAATTCTATGACTATTGTATAATTCTGATTCCAAATTACTATTTAAAATGGTTAATTTATTTTCACATCATGTTTTGTAAGTTTTAATTTTGTTTCTTGAACATATACTATGGAACTTTTATATTCAAATCTTTACATGATGAACGATAGCAGAAACAGTTTCTTAACCATAGCTGCTAAAATTTAAGAGCAAAAATAAAACTTTTACTAGGAAACAGTTCTTAATAATTATACAACTATTTTAGCAATCAATTGCAATTGCTCTGAAAATTGCTGATAATAGCCAGTCACAAATGTGACATTTTATTTTTCATGGAATAGCTATTGTCTGCTTAATTAAAAAGGTCTCTGCTCATGCTATCCAGCCCACAAAAATAAAATCTGCGACGCTTTAGTTAAAAATAAATATATTTTTTGTTTCTTTGATGCTTTCTTTTATATTCTAGGACATTTTTTTTCATGTAAAGTTAAAGTATTCCCATAATATACATAAACTGTATCATGAAAACATGTATTATTAGTATCTCTACATAAAATTGATTAAGAAAGAAAGGGATTGAACATTATGGAGTTAGAGTTTATGACCAATATTACATCTAAAAAATTGCTATTGCATTCAAAGTTGTGGTCATGGTAAATAATTACAATGCTTTTCCACTGTTAAAGAGAGAACATTTTTTTAGAAAATGGAACTGATAAAGTATGGCGTTTCTATAGGCTTATTAAATACAATAATTATGGATTATTGTTGTTAATGTGATTTCTGATATTTGTATATTAATTTGTAGTGTTTTATTTATTGTTTATATCTCCTAAGGCAATATTCTTTCACGAAGAATATCTGCTTCCAACATAAGGAAGGAGAAGTAAAGGGACTCAAATTTAAATTTAGACACTTGTTTATAATGCTTAATTAGATCAGAATGGGAACAGTGGTTAAATATAGAAATATTTCTGTAAGAAGTAAATATATTATATCTTTTGTGTTCTCATGAAAAATATCTGTTATAGCCCTAACTGGTTTGGCTCAGTGGATAGAGCGTCGGTCTGCGGACTGAAGGGTCCCAGGTTCGATTCCGGTCAAGGGCATGTACCTTGGTTGCGGGCACATACCCAGTAGGAGGTGTGCAGGAGGCAGCTGATCGATGTTTCTCTCTCATTGATGTTTCTAACTCTCTATCCCTCTCCCTTCCTCTCTGTAAAAAAATCATTAAAATATATTTTAAAAAATATATCTGTTATATAATGATGAATATATCTATTTCTGTACCTATCCATCCCATTTACAAAACCAATCAATTAATTATCTACTTTCCTAACTACAGTTATTGTTTAAATAATCTCTTGTGTAATTTAAGTATATTGAAGTGCCTTAATTAATATGACTCATTTTTCCCTTCCCTTATTTATTTTTCTTTCATTCACTGGCCACCTCATGTTACTTTCTATTTTTAAATCAATATGTGAAAAAATCCAACCTCATTTTTGTGATTAAAAATACAAGTGGTAATCACTGTGAAAAACATTTCTGTTTTAATAACTGATATATTAAGAAAAATAGTCTAAATACATTTTTCTATATTTTTTACTTGGTCAAATATGTATAAACTGACTTTTCATAAAAAATTTATATAACATTATATTTCAGAGCAAGCTTAGGCTAATGCAACAATTTGGATCTTCTCCATCTAAAGCAGGTTTCATACAAGGTAATGTACATCTGAATCATCTGTGGGTGCTTGTTAAGCATGCAGATTCTTTTTCTTTTTTTTTCTAAAGTCAAGAATTTATTGGAGTTGAAGGAGAATAGTCATAGGTTCTTAAGAAAAACAATTTTAAGTTATTTTGCATAATTGAGTAATTCAGAACACAGGCATTCTAGCTAACCATCTCTATTTTTGTATCTAAGGCCACAGATGAACACATTCTGGTGGCAAGGTAGAGTCAAACCCATGTGACATCCCACACAAATCTAAGAACACTCTGCCAGGCTGTGAGATTTTAACTCATTTCCTACAAGTATTAAGTCCACATATCAAAAACATAAAGTGGTTGACATAAAAATGATCAAGAACTAAGCTGTTTAGTTTCTGAAAATAAGCATGCAGATTCTTGAATCCACCTCCATATCCATTGAAGCAGAATTTCTGGGGGAAATTTTTCTTATCCAGATAAATAAGTCTCATGCTCTGGCAGACTTAGCTATATGAATGAAACTAGCTAGCCTCATAAAACTACAGATTTAAATTCCTTCTGTGTTCTTTGCACACATCTTAAAATGTACAGAGTGCAACAAAATTAGCCAGTTTTCTTTTCTATAAAAAGGGAACTAACATTTGTCAAAAAGCTGGAAATGGGAAGAGTAGAATTCAAATGCAGATCTGGTGCCCAAATTTGTGCACTTTCTGCAGCAATATGGACATCAATTTTAGTTTAAGAGTTTCTTGCATGAATATATAAACTACTTTGCCATCTTCTGTTGCATAATCATATAGGGAAAAAAGAAGAAAATGTGAGTTAATTTTGCCTACATTTAAGTTGCAGCTTTCACAGTAATGCTAGT
Source organism: Myotis lucifugus (assembly GCF_000147115.1). Taxonomy (NCBI): domain Eukaryota; kingdom Metazoa; phylum Chordata; class Mammalia; order Chiroptera; family Vespertilionidae; genus Myotis; species Myotis lucifugus. The sequence continues at coordinate 716,623 of NW_005871312.1, read as the reverse complement.
TTATAATTTTTAAAATAATGTGAATGAAAATCTTACCTTTTTACCCTCTTAAACTACTAGTTTTTAAAACTCATTTTGTGTTTTAAATTCTGTCCTAATTTTACATGCCTTTGTTCTCAAACCTTCATCTCTTACTTCTATAACACTTTGCTTCAAAAAAATGAATAGAGACCTGGCTGGTGTGGCTCAATTGGTTGGGCATCATCCCGTGCAATGAAACATTGCCTGTTCTATTCCTGCTCAGGGTACATGCCTAGATTGGGGGCTCAATCCCTGGTAGGGGACAATAGGAGGCAGCAGATCAATGTTTCATCTTCCATTCTCTCTCTCTAAATATCAATAAAAAGCATTTAAACAAATAAAGGTAACTAGAAGTATTGAAAAGCACTTAATTTTTTTTACTTTGAAGCACTTCATTTACAAAAGAGTTTCAAAAAAATATGAAAATTTCCCATGTGTCCTTTACCTACATTGCACAGATATGAAGCATTCTATTACATTTACTTTAGCATTCTCTCTCTCTCTTTCTTTTTCTCTCTCTTCTATTTCTATCTCTCTCTCCATCACCTTTATATGCTCTGAATGGAATAAGCCACACATATTATGCAGTCACAATGCAGTTATCAAAATCAGTAAATTAATATAATTATGTAAGCTGTAGACATTTTAATTTCATCAATTGTTTCACTAGAAGCAAGCTAATTTACTAAAACTCAATCACAGATCCCATAATGTGTTAGATATCACATTCTTTTAGGCTCCCTAAATTGAAAAAAATTTTCTTCAGGACTTTGGTATTTTGAAGATGAAAGAACAATTATTGCATAGATTTGCATAGATGTCCCATAATGTGTATTTATCTTGTAATTCATCATGATTATGCATTCAGCTTATGATTTTATGGCAGAAGTTCCATAGAATAGCTGTTCACTTTTCAATGATTCATAAAAAGAAACTTATGATGATGATCTGCTCTTTTACTAATGATGTTAACTTTTATAACTTGGGTTAGGAGGGATTCTGTCAGGTTTCTCCATTCCATTGATACGTTACTGGGGTTTTTTTCTTTTATTTTTTCAGTGAAGATTTTATAAAATTAGCAATACTTGTTACTTTAATGAGAATATTCTTAACTGAAATTGTTATGGTTATTCCTGTGAGTACATAGCACTAAAGAATACAATGACTAATACTACAGATTAGTGTCACTGTCTTGATTTGTGCTAATATGTGTAGCATTTTATTTACTTATGTTACTTACTTTATTTTTAATCATTTTCTATTTTTAAATTACAGTTGACATCCAATATTATAGTAGCTGCAGCTGTACACCCCAGTGATAGACATTATATAACTTACTAAGTGATCATCCCGATAAATGTCATACCTACCTGACACCATACATAGTTATTAGAATATTATTGACTATATTTTCTATGCTCTACATTGCATCCCTGTGTATATTCTATAACAACTAATTTGTACATCTTAATCCTTACACCTTTTTCTTTACTGAATAGGATAATCTTGGTTATAGGTCCTTGATTTTTATCACTTTGAATATTTCTTGCCAATCCCTTCTCGCCTGAAATGTTTCTGTTGAGAAATCAGCTGACAATCTTATGGGTGCTCCCTTGTAGGTAACTAACTACTTTTCTCTTGCTGCTTTTAAGAGTCTTCCGTTCTCTTTAACCTTTTGCATTTTAATTATGATGTGTCTTGGTGTGAGCCTCTTTGGGTTCTTCATGTTTGGGAGTCTTTGTACTTCCTGGACTTATGTTTTTCAAATAGGTTTTTAATTTTTTAATCTCTCCTCATTCTGACACCCCCATGATACAAATGTTGGTCAGCTAGAAGTTGTCCCAGAGACTCCTTATCCTGTCCTCATTTTTTTTTTTTTTTTTTTTTTTTTTGCTGTTCTGATTAGGCATTTGTTTTGCTTCCTTATATTCCAAACTAGAGGCCCGGTGCACGAATTCATGCATGGATGGGGTCCGGCTGGCCCACCCCGATTGGGGCGGATAGAGACAGACCGGCCAGGGGGAGGGGATGTGGGAGGTTGGCTGGTTGGCCCTGCCCCCAATAGGGGTTGGGAGCGATTGGGGGCAGGGCCAGCCAAGGGTAGGGGCTGTGGGCCATTGGGGTGGGGGGCAAATGGGGGCAAGGCTGGCTGGGGGAAGGTACTGTAGGCAGTTGGCTGGACTGCCCTGCCCGCTGGTCGAACTCCCGGTTGAACTCCTGGTCAAGGGGACAAATGGCATATTAGCCTTTTATTATATAGGATGGCTGATTTAATTCTTGGCTTTATCTACTCTACTTTTGATTCCCTGTAAATTATTTATTAATGTGTCCTTCATTTCTGACTTGTTATTTTTTATGGTTTTTATGTCCTTTTTCATGCTGTTCAAGCTCTCACTAATATCCTTGATGTTATCACTAAGTTCCTTGAGCATCCTTACTAGTATAACCATTGTTTTGAACTCTGTATCTGGTAGTCTGGTTGCCTCCATTTCATTTAGTTCTTTTTCTCGAGATTTCTCCAATGTTTTTTTGTTTTTGTTTTTAAATTTGGAACCTGCTTCTTTGTCTCCACATTTTGGCTGCATCCCTGTATTTGTTTCTATGTATTAGGTAAAACTGCTGCATCACTTGGACGTGAAAGGTTGAGTAACCTTGTGTAGTAGGGGTCCTGTAGGACACAGTAGAACAGCTTTATCAGTCACACAAACTTGGAGCTCCAAGTACACCTCTGTGTAGCCTGTGTGCACTGTCCTGTTGTAGTTGAGTCTTGATTGCTATTGGCATCACTGGGAGGGATCAGCCATAGGCCAATCAGCTACAAGGACCAGCTGCAACTACAGTGGAAGAACTGCTGTGCAGGAGCAGACTCTACCGAGCAGGACTTGCTTCAGTGAAGCTTTGGTGCTGTCTGAGTCCCCCCTTTAAATATGTAGATTCTGGAGTTGGTAGAGTTATAATCCAGCATGGTCTTAAGCTGTCCACAAGGTGCACTGGCTCTGGGGCCTCCCAGGAGGTGTAAGGTCAGTCACTGCCTGTGCCCTGCTTTTACCGCCTAGCACAAGATACTGAGTGGCCTACTGATGGCTGCTACTTGTGTTGGGCTTAGAGATGCCTAGAAGGCCAAGCTGCGAACAAAGGTTGGCTGCCACTGAGCAAGAGGTATTGGGTATACATAGGCCAGATGCTACTGTTTGAAAAATTTTAAAGAATCAGCAGGACAGGGTGAACAGTGTGAGACAGTTAATGTAGACTCAGATATGGCAATTGCCTGCCGATTCTGTGTGTGTGTCAGAGGGTGAGGGGGTATCTCTGCCAGCACTTTAATCTGGGGAAAAGCTACCCTTCCAGCTCTCACCCTGATGCCAGACAATTCAGTTCCTCCCCATATGTCCCTGGTTCCTTTTAACCTGCTGCCCTAGCAACTGAGTCAGTCCGTGTGTGGGCCCTTTAAGAGGCACTGCCTGGGACTCCAGCTGCCCTCTGTCTTACTATAAGCCACAGTCCTTGCTGTTTTTTTTAGCCAGAAGTATGGGGACTTTTCTTCCCAGGTCTAGAATACTGGGCTGGAAGGGCCAGTGTGTCACTGGGATTCTCACTCCTCAGGAGGGACCTTTGAGACCAATATATCCCTCCTGATTTTTAAGTGCCACCTGAGTGTAGGACCAGCCAGTTCCTCTGCTCTGCTCCTTCTACCAGTCTCAGTGTGGCTTCTTTAAATCTCTAGTTGTAGGATGTCCTTTCTGCTAGAGTGCAGGCAGAGCTGAATGATGGTTGTTCTGTAGTTACTTGTAATTCTGATGTAGTTGTGGGAGGATTTGAGTATCACACTTACCTAGCTGACATCTTGACTAGAAGTCTGTGAGCCAATTTGTAAAGATATTATTTTTCCCTTGTGGGAGATACTTTGTGATAATATATTCTCATTCTCATGTTTATTATTTTTATGCCCACAATACATGGATGATTAATGCCTTAAACAATAATTATTACTATTTATTAATGATATTGCCTGAAAAAACTATTAGTGTAATGGTCAAATGGTGATTTAACAATTCCATCATTTTTTTTACATTTATTGGTTTAAATTATTTATAATTTAGAGCTATATCCTATCTCCTATCCATCTATCAGTCTATCTATCATCTATCTACCTACTATTTTTATTCATAATGATATAATTGCATGAATTCTTATTTTACATAAGTGGTATATAAAATATTTTCATATATTAAGACTATAGAAGAATCATTGAAAGAAAACATTTAATATTTCATTTTTACATTTAGGCATCTGATACATTTGTAAGGTATTCATATATATGATGAAACATATTGTTTTGATAATTATTCTATTGTCCAGTTGTTCTAGTATTATTATTTAAAAGATAATATTTTCTGCTATAATTAGAGATTCCACATTTAGGAAATATTCTCTATTATGATATATACTCATAAGATCTGACATATTATTTGTTATTTATGTCTTCTGTATCTTGTTTGTGTTTGTCTACTTAAGCAGTCTTATAGTAAGAGTCTTTGAATTTCCTATTGCCCAGTAGAGGAATGTTATATCATTTTGTGCAAAGGTATTCATCTAAATTGTGAATTATCACTTTTAGCCTCAAAAGACTCATCACTTACATGAATAAAGCTATTTTATTTGAATTATGCTTTTTCTGGTACAAGAAACTAACCCTGCATCTTTATTGTTTCAATTCTTCTGATATATATTTGGCAATTTCTATTTTTAGCCTTCTCTTTACCACTCTAAGTATGTTTCTTATATGAAGTAAATAGTTGAATCTTTCTTTGTGAATCAGATTGGGAATATTTTTCATAATAAAAAATACATGTGACTTCCACATGTATTGCTATATCTGCTATATTTAGTCTCAGCTTTGATTTATAAATTTTAATCACATGTGATATAGTATATTTGTCATGTTTCTTTGTCCCCGTTGTACTTTAACTTATACTTAACTTTTTAAGAAATGCTTGAAATTTATTCTATTAACCTTTATACTCATACTTTTTTTTAGTGCACTTACTTACCTGTTTTCACATTTACATTTACTATCTGGTTTATTAGTTTTTTACAATATACTTTTATTCCCATATTTTGCTATTCAAAGTCCATAAACTAATTTTACTTTCCTCTTACTCTCTCCCTTCTGTTCTCATAACTGCATTATTTTAATTACTTTGTCATAATATGCATTTTTATGCTATTCTTCCATTTGTATTTCCAATTTATTTAGTTTTAGGTGGAAAGTTAAAAATATTAAATGGCCCTAACCAGTTTGGCTCGGTGGATAGAGCGTCAGCCTGCGGACTCAAGGGTCCCAGGTTCGATTCCGGTCAAGGGCATGTACCTTGGTTGCGGGCACATCTCCAGTAGGAAGTGTGCAGGAGGCAGCTGGTCGATGTTTCTCTCTCATCGATGTTTCTAACTCTCTATCCCTCTTCCTTCCTCTCTGTAAAAAATCAAAAAAATATATTTAAAAAAATATTAAATGCTCTTCAACATTTTTTGGCCTATATTTTTCCTGTCACTTTTTTGTTGAATGACAAATTTCTGTTAGTAAATTCCTCAAGAAGGGCTCAAGGGTAGAGAGTTTTCTGAGATTTTGCATTTAATGTTTTCCAATAACTTTGAAAAAATACTAATGAACAAGTGGAAGGATATCAAATATTTGGTTAACATTTATTCTTGAATATTTAAAAAAATGCTATTCTATTTTATCCATATAAAACACTGTTTCTTTCTGCCTGGAAGCATTAAGGAATTTGTTATCAAGGTTATTAGTAGACTTTTAAAAATCACTTAAAAAGAAAATTACTTGCCTAATTAAAAAAAAAACAACAACTTTCAAATGTGATAGATTCAAAACAAGGCTAGACTGTTTTGTAGCTCCTTCTTAAGAGTTGGAATCTATTTCCCCACACTTTGAAACTATGCTAGCCTGTAATTTGCATTGACCAAAGGATATGGTAAAGTTTATATTTTGCTTGACTTTCATAAAATATTGTCCTAAGACTGACATGCATAGGATCTAGTCTTGTTTACTGAAGGTTAAGAAGTGCAATTAGAAGCAACATGTCACCACTGACAGACACCCTCTCTGCACACTCAAGTGAGTGGAGCCATCCAGAATCACTAGACCTGCTATTCCTCTTGCTGAAGGCATCTGTGTAGGTGAATCTCAGCACATTCAATAAGGGATCCACCTAGCCAATGCACAGTTTTTGTTGTTGTTGTTGTTGTTGTTAATCCTTACATGAGGATATTTTAGGATATTTTTTTCTATTGCTTTTCAGAGAAAGAGGAAGAAGAGAGAGAGAGAGAGAGAGAGAGAGAGAGAGAGAGAGAGAGAGAGGCACAGATGTGAGAGATACACATTTACTGGTTGCTCCCTGCATGCTCCCTGACTGGGGGCAGGGAGTGAATCTGCAACCCAGGTATGTGCCCTTGACCTGAAATCACACCTGTGACCTTTTGGTGTGCAGACTGACACTCTAACTATGGAGCAAAACCACCAGGGCTAATCAATAAACTTTTGAGAAATATTACATTACTAGAGGCCCGTGCATGAAATTCATACACTCGGGGGGGTCCCTCAGCCTGGCCTGAGCCCTCTCACAGTCCAGGCGCCCTCAGGGGATATCTGACTGATGGCTTAGGCCCGCTCCCTGCAGGGAGCGGGCCTAAGTGGGAAGTCGGACATCCTTAGAGCTGCTGCGGAGGTGGGAGAGACTCCCACTACCGCCACTGAGCTCTCCAGCCATGAGCCTGGCTTCTGACTGAGCGGCGCTCCCCCTGTGGGAGCTCATTGCCCACCTGGGGGCAGCTCCTGCATTGAGCGTCTGCCCCCTGGTGGTCAGTGCGTGGCATAGCGACCAGTTGTTCTGCTGTTCGGTCAACTTGCATATTAGCCTTTTATTATATAGGATTGTTGTCTTAAACTAACCAGTTTGGTTGTAATCTCTATGTCAGCAATATAAAATTTATGCCAAAAATATCTGAGATCTTCACAGACAAAATGAAGCCCTAAATGTTCAAATAACAGTTCCCAAGATATTTTAAAATTAGAAACACACTTAAAAAGATAGTTGTATTAGATTACTTTAAGTTTACCTCCAAATCCTGAATTCTTTCATATTGTAAATAATTGCTTTGAATCATAATGACTATCAGCATCAGATGAATCTAAGGTCTTAGCCAAACTATTTTTCTTTGCCCCCAAACACTTCACTTGTCAGAGAGAAATCAACCTTAGAGATCGGAAGACTGGTCAATATGGAGAGTGCCAACCTGTAAAATAGTCAAGAACATGCATTACTCAGCCAAGCCCATTTCTGAAAATACTGTTTCTTTGAGAGGAATTACATCTCTGACATAAATTGCAGCTTATATTACACTATTTCCTTATGTACAATTTAGGTTTCTTTTAAGTAGAGCTAGGCCTTCATGATCCTTGGCACTTACAAAGTGAGTTTAATGGAAAATAAATCTGTATTTTAATACTTAACATTCCAAAACTCTCAGAGTCTTTTCACCCACACTGAATATATCAGAAAATTGGCCTCTTAACTGTATAGGTCATTTATAAGAACTCAACTAAATTTTCACAAAATCAACATTTTCTTTCTTTTAATGCTCCTATTTAATGAATTTTCATAAAATTTATTTGAACTAAATAATTATTATAATAGTTTGCCTGATAGAATCATTTTGGGGAATAGACACACTGACTATTGGTATGTAACAATTAATAAGTGCAAGTAGAAGTGTGGACTATATTAGAAAGTATAATGCCCATCAGTGTTTAGTTTTGAACTTTAGTTAGTAGTTTAAATAGGGAATTTAATAATCAATTCAAATCATTTAAGTGGAGGCCATATAATAAATTTCCTATTGCATTTTTATGAAATAGAATATATAATTATAAAAATATAATGTGAAGATATATAACGGTATAATGTTAAGAACCAAAAAATGGGTGGGGAATTTATATACAGTAAAAAATATCTACATGCTAACAATTCTTATATTGACTTAAGTTAAATTTTCTAAAAATATATTTAAAAACTGACTTCAAATCATCAAAACACTGAATTTATAATAAAGGAATCTACACTAATAAAAGACAAACATGGTAATTGGCGTACGACCGCTACCCTTCCCATTGGCTAATCAGCATATCCTTATGCAAATTAACTGTAAGCCAAGATGGCGGCCAGCAGCCAGGCAGCTGGAAGCGAACATGAGGCTTGCTTGCTCCCGTGACTGCAGACTCCAACGATTCCCGCCTGACTTGCCGGCCTCTGAGCTGGCAGTTTGAAACATTCTAACAAATATAGCCGGCTGGGATCTCAGAGCTGAAGTTATACATTGTTTCGATTATAGAACGGCAAACAAACCAGCAGCGGAAGCCTCAGAGCTAGAGCCAGAGCTAAAGCTGGCCCAGAAGAAAAAAAAAAAAGAAAAAAAGGAGTGGTTGGGAGCTCCAGTCAACAACCGCCAGCCTGAAAGCAGCCCTCAGCCCCTCACCCAGACTGGCCAGGCACCCCAGTGGGGACCCCCACCCTGAAGGGTGTGTGACCAGCTGCAAACAGCCATCATCCCCTCATCCAGGCTGGCCAGGCACCCCAGTGGGGACCCCCACTCTGATCCAGGACACCCTTCAGGGCAAACCAGCCGGCCCCCAGGCCTCTATCCTATATAGTAAAAGGGTAATATGCCTCCCAGCACCGGGATCAGCGGAGCAGCGAGGTCTCCTGGCACCAGATCAGCGTGACAGGGTGTGGCATCCCAACCCCCTGATCGGCCCTGCTCTGTGTGTGACAGGAGGTGGAGCCCCAACCCCCCCCCCCCCTCCACGGGGCCCTGCTCTGTGTGTGACGGGGTAGAGCCATAACCTCCCCATTGGCCCTTGCCCTGAGTGTGACAGTGGTGGCGCCCCAACCCCCTGATCCGCCCTGCTCTGTGTGTGACAGGGGGGCGGCCCTGCTCTGAGCCCGACCAGGGCTGCACTTGGGGATTGGGCCTGCCCTCTGCCACCCGGGAGCAGGCCTAAGCCAGCAGGTCATTATCTCCTGAGGGGTCCCAGACTGCGAGAGGGCACAGGCCAGGCTGAGGGACCCCCTCCCCCTGAGTGCACAAATTTTTGTCCACCGGGCCTCTAGTCTATATATATAAAGAGGTAATATGCAAATTGTTCAGGACACAGTAACACCACAACTGCTCAGGAGGAGGCTGCACGTGCAGGTGGGCGGGAGGGGACTGCATGCGTGGTGAGGCAAGCTACGGATGGCACAGGCCCAGAGAGAATAGGTTCTGCCAGCCACCACGGCTGCGGGGAGGCCTGGAGAGAACAGGGCCTGCCAGCCGTGGTGCACCGGCAGTCCCGCCTCTGCACGTGAGCTGCAGAGGAAACACCTTTTCTGACCGCTCATTGGCTAAGCTCCCTTATGCCACTCGCAGTGTTCTTGGTAACTTGGGTAATAAGAATCCAAGAAGGTGATCTAGGGTTTTTCCACCTCACTCCTGGAGGAAAAAACAAAGGTCCGCTGCTGGAGGGCTAAGAAATGTCATATCCTGCCCTAGCCGGTTTGCTCAGTGGATAGAGCCTTGGCCTGTGGACCGCTGGGTCTGGCTTTGAGTCTGGTCAAGGACATGTACCTAGGTTGCAGGCTCCTCCCTGGCCGAGGCCCAGTTCAGGGCTCATGCAGGAGGCAACCAATGGAAGTGTCCCTCTAACATTGATGTTTCTCTCTGTCTTTCCCTCTCTTCCATGTTCTCTAAAAATCAATGGAACTATATCCTCAGGTGAGGAGAAAGAAAGAAGAAAAAGAAAGAAAGAAAGAAAGAAAGAAAGAAAGAAAGAAAGAAGAAAGAAAGAAAGAAAGAAAGAAAGAAAGAAAGAAAGAAAGAAAGAAAGAAAGAAAGAAAGAGAGAAGAAAGAAAGAAAGAAAGAAAGAAGAAAGAAAGAAAGAAAGAAAGAAAGAAAGAAAGAAAGAAAGAAAGAAAGAAAGAAAGAAAGAGAGAAGAAAGAAAGAGAGAAAGGATTTTGGTTGAGTCTTTAGGGTTCTCTATATACAACATCATGTTCTCTACAAATAATGACAGTTTTACTTCTTTCCAATTTGGATGCCTTTATTTATTTTTCTTGTTTGATTGTTATCAGCTAGGGCTTCCAATACTATGTTGAATAGAAGTGGTAAAAGTGGAAATACTTGTCTTTTTTATCTTAAACAAAACAATTTTAGTTTTTCACCATTGAGTATAATAACTGTGGAGTTTTCATATATGGCCTTTATTATGTTGAGGTATGTTCCCTCTACTCCCATTTTGCTGAGAGTTTTTATTATAACTGAGTGGTGGATTTTGTCAAATGTATTTTCTACATATATTGATATAATCCCATGATTTTTATCATTTTGGTTTATGTTATTGACTTGTGAATATTGAACCAACCTTGCATCTCAAGGTCAAATCCTGCTTGATTATGGTATATGATCTTTGTAAAGTATTGCAGAATTTGGTTTACTAATATTTTGTTGAAAATTTTTGTGTTATTGTTCTATTGTGTTATTGAACTATAATATTTTTGTGATGTTTTTATCTAGCTTTGGAATCAGGGTAATGCTGGCCTCTTAAATGAGTGTGGGTGTCTTCCCTCCTTTTTAATATTTTGGAACAGTTTAAGAAGAATTGACCTTAATTATGTTTTGAATGTTTAATATAACACACTTTTGAAGGCATTTGGTCCAAGACGTTTTTGTTGGGAGCTTTTTTTATTATTGACTAGAGGCCCAGTGCATGAGATTCGTGAATGGCGGGGGGTCCTTCAGCCCAGCCTGCAACCTCGCCAATCCGGGACCACTTGGAGGATGTCCAACTGCCAGTCTAAACTGGCAGTCAAAAATCCCTCTCACAATCCGAGACCACTGGCTCTTAACCACTCATCAGCCTGCCTGCCTGATTGCCCCAACCTCTCTGCCTGCTGGGCTGATTGCTCCTAACCACCTCTACCTCAGCCCCCGCCACCATGGCTTTGTCTGGAAGGAAGGCAGGATGACTGGAAGATGTCTGGTCGACCCGGTCTAATTAGCATATTACCCTTTTATTAGTATAGATTAGAAAAAATAGTTATTGGTATAATCAGATTTTCTGTTTCTTCTTGATTCAATCTTGGAAGATTGTATGTTTTTAGTAATTTATCCATTTCTTTTATGTTGTCTAATTTGTTGGCATAATTGTCTGTAATACATTTTTATAATCCTTTGTATTTCTGTGGTGTCAGTTGTCACTTCTCTTTAATTTCTGATTTTATTTGGGCTCTCTCTCTTTTTTGAGAGGTTGGTTAAAGGTTTATCAATCTCATTTATATTTTCAAAGAACCAGCTATTGATTTCATTGATTTTTTTTGTGATTTTTTAGACTCCATTTTGCTTATTTCTTCTCTGATATTTATTATTTTCTTTTTTTTTTCTTCTACTCACTTTGGGCTTTGTTTGTTCTTCTTATTCTTTTAGATGTAAAGATATAGTATTTATTTAATATTTTTCCTGTTTCCATAGATAGTATTTCTATGAATTTCTTGGAATGTATTTGGTCATGCACCATAGATTTTGGTTCATTGTGTCTCATATTCATTTGTCTCATGAGATATTTTTATTTCTTCCTTGATCTTATTGTTAACCCAGTTATTGTTTAGTATCACGTTACTTAAGCTCCCTATGTTTGACTCTTTTTCAGTTTTTTTCTTATATTTGATTTCTATTTTCATACCATTGTGATCAGAGAAGATACTTGATATGATTTCAATCTTCTTAAATTTGTTGAGACTTATTCTGTAGCATAACATATGGTTTAAGCTAGATAATGTTCCATGTGTGCTTGAAAATAATGTATATTTTGTTTCTTTGGGTGAAATGTTCTAAAAGTGTCATTAAATCTATCTGATCTGCCGAAACCAGTTTGGCTCAGTGGATAGAGCGTCGGCCTGCAAATTGACCATCACTTCTTCGGTTCCGGTCATGGGCATGTACCTGGGTTGCGGGCACATCCCCAGTGGGAGATGTGCGGGAGGCGGCTGATCAATGTTTCTCTCTCATCCATGTTTCTAACTCTCTGTCTCTCTCCCTTCCTCTGTGTAAAAAATCAATAAAATATATATTTTTTTAAAAAAAATAAATCTATCTGATCTAATGTGTGATTTAGAGCCAATCTTTTCTTGTTGATTTTCTCTCTGGATGATATAACCATTGATGTCAATGGGGTGTTAATAATTCTTACTATTACTGTATTACTGTCATTCTCTTCCTTTACGTCCATCAATATTTGCTTTATCCTATCTAATAAAGACAGAATATGCAAATTGACCATCATTTCATGAAAAAGATGGAAGCTCCCACAGCCAATAAGGAGGGAGTATGCAAATTGACATGACAAAGATGGTGGTGGCCGGGCTGGGATGCTTGTGTTGTCGCCATGGCAACAATGCAGGTGTTCAGCCCCGCCCCGACTGCTCTGGGCCTCTGGGCAGCGCACGAAGGTGGAAAGGCGGCTCTGGGCCAGAGCAAAGGCAGAAAGGCGGCTATGGCTGGAGCGAAGGTGGTGCCGGCAGCCAGGGGAAGGAAGGCCTATTCTTGCATGAATATTCATGCATCGGGCCTCTAGTATATTTAGATGTTCCTATGTTGGATGTGTAAATGTTTACAAGGTTTATATCCTCTTGTGGGATTTATCCCTTTATCATTATGGAATGACCTTCTTTGTCTCTTGTATAGCTTTTGTTTTAAAGTCTATTTTGTCTGATATAAGTATTGTTATGCCAGCTTTTTTTTCATTGTCATTTGCATAAAATATCTTTTTTCATCCCTTTATTTTCAGTCTCTGTGTCTTACCTGACACATTCCACTGTGCACTATCATAATTACTTTATCAACAGCTTCTTTGTCTCATGTTCCTAAACTTTTACTTAACTGGCAAAATCCCTAAACTGATCAAATAGACCCTCCTCTGAATTCAGGTCTATGGAAACATATAAGTCCATACAAACTGTCTACTAGAAGATTTGCCCATATACATTCAATTGGATCAGATACTGGAAACATGTATATTTCCTGTCTTCTAGTTCTTTTATTCTCCTTACTATTTAACAACTTTCTAATTCTCTTATAACCTACAATATATAATCTTCCCTTGTAACCCCCAAGTATTTAACCTTTTCTTGATTCACTAAAACAGGAGAAATAGTAAAACATAAAACAACCTTAGTTGGTTTGGCTCAGTGGGTAGAGTGAGCATCAGCCCTCAGACTGAAGGGTCATGGGTTCAATTCCAATCAAGGGTACATACCTAGGTTGTAGGCTTGATCCCCAGTACTGGTTGGGCGAGTGTAGGAGGCAACCAATCAATGTTTCTCTCTCTGTGTCTCTCCCCCTCCCTTCCACTCTCTCTAAAAATCAATGGAAAAAATATCCTTGGGTGAGGATTTACAAAACAAACAAACAAAAAATCCTAAAACAATCATATTTTTCTATATTCCCATAATTACATCTATGAACAAACTTTCACCTCCTTCCCACATACTTTATCTTCTCTTAACTTAAAGCAGTGAATCTCCATGATTCTAACCATAGTTTACTCCACAACATTTCCCTCTCTTCTGTATTATTATCATAAGCTTACATAACATAATATCAACCATATTTGAATTAACACATTCCTTGGAATCTACTTCAGTTTCCAAGATTTCTCTTCCTCTGTTCAACTTAACATGAAAATTCTTTAAAAGAATGGCATTAACAGATATTTTTTTCTCTTCATTTCCACAATTTCCATTCTTTTATAAATCAATGCTCATCGGGCTTTCAACCCACAATTCTATCAAAACAGATCTTACCAATGTCATTAATAATCTCCATAAACTTAATTTATAACAAATTATTAATTTGTTAGCAACATTTGATACTGTTGCTATAACTTACAAAACAACAGCAAGAAACAAACCAAATCCCTCTCTTTCTTTGAATGTTGAGATAGCACTCAGTTTATTTTTTTTTAATCTCCTTCAGCAACGTGCCTCTTCTTAGACATGTTTGCTTATTCCTGGTAAAAGCTTTCTGAACTATTATGGGTTCCATAGCTCATTTCTTGATTCCCATATGTAATTACATACATTCTCTAAATGATATCATCCAGCCTTAAGTGCACTCTCTATATAAAGGACTCTTGCATTTTTATCTCCAGACTAGACTTCTCCCCTAACTCCTGTCTTATATATTCAATCATCTACTCAACATTTTATCTAGATTTTGCATTAGTTAGAATAAAGACCAAGCTGTTGTAATGGGGATACCTCAAAATGCAATTAAGTAGCATATAAAAGTTACTGTTTACTCATATTGCAGTCTAGTGAGGAACAGTCAGACTATGTTCCACAAGGTCAAATAAAAGCACTATCTCCTTCTATATTGTTTCTTTACAGTATTCTGGCAAGCTGTTCCCATGTATATAACTTCCATATTACAAGAGATAAAAAAGGGAAGGACAAGTATGAGAACACTTGTATTTCAATATATAGGCTGGACATTACATATTCCCGTTGCCATACATTTCTTTAGATATGTGGCCTCACCTAGACTAAAAAATGGATGGGAAAAATTATCCAAAATATGGATGTTTCAGGGATTGCTACCTAGTATTATCATATTAGTTATTTGAATTAAAACTCCCACCTACAACAACTGGAAAATCTGATCAAGTTTTCAGAAATATTTAGCCAAATAAATAAGAAATCTAGGAAGGCAGTGAAGATTGTGATGGCAGGATTTGGGGAGAATATATAGATTCACAAAGGTGAACCAACATTGAATCTATAATTCAGGTATGGTAATTTTACAGTTCCAAAATAAGGTGATTAGATGCTAAGAAGCTAATTGAAACTTTTGAGAGCCTTGTAGGAATAGGAGGAATGCCAGTAATTGCATTCTGGTAATGAACAATGTGGGAAAATTTTGAAACTCTATATATCTAGTAGGGAGCTTAAGGTGCCAAAACTTAGTAGCAAGGCCAAAGCAAAAGCAGAAAACTTCATGGAGAGATTGATACCTAGTCTCAAATAAATTCAGTCTTGAAATTGCTTTCAGGTAATCTTGAATACCAGTGCTTAAGCAGCTTGCAAGGAAAAAAATGTAAATTCTCAAAAGGAAATCACCCAAATTTCAGTCTTTGTCTATAATTTTAACACCATCTCTACATATAAAGAGGTAATATGCTAATTGGTGTTACGGTGTCCCCGTAACAACCAATTTGCATATTGATGTGGGCGTAGCAGGGGGTGGGTGGCTGGAGCCAAGTTCCCAGGGTTCTGAGGAGAGTGCCTGACAGGAGCCCGAGCCTGGACTGCAAAGAAGGAAGAGGAAGCAACCACGGGAAATTCTTACAACCTCCTGCACAGACACCCTACCCCAGCCCCCACACCCCTGGGGGACAGACGGAAACCTTACCCCAGCCCCCGCACTCCTAGGGGGATGGGGAGGCTGACCAGATGGGGAGAAGACCCAGCCTCGAGGGTAGCTGCAGCCCGCAACTCTGACTCCCAATCTCTTCCCCCACCACCCCCGCCAGGGGCACCCACAACAATAGCACACCAGCAACCACCTGTCAGTGCCCCCAAGGCACCCAGGGCCTACCACCCACCGCTGATGGGCCGCCTCCACTGGGGCTAGGCTCGCCTCTCCTCCCTACAACTCCAGACCTGGGTGGAGGCAGGCCTGAGTGGCCCCCCAGGGTCAGACCCTTCCCCTCCCCCAACAGCAGCAGCCTCGACTCCACAGCTGAAGTGCTCTGAACCTCGCTTGGGGTGTGGCTAAACCCTCCCTCCTAGCCCACCTGACTCCACTCTAGCCCAGCCCCTACCCAACTCCAGGAGATTGGAGCCCCACTCTGAGCAGGTACAGCTGCGAAACAGCCATGTACAATTTAAAGCAGGGGTCCTCAAACTACGGCCCGTGGGCCACATGCAAATACAAATATTGTACTTGTTCCCATTTTGGTTTTTTACTTCAAAATAAGATATGTGCAGTGTGCATAGGAATTTGTTCATAGTTTTTTTTTTAAACTATAGTCTGGCCCTCCAATGGTCTGAGGGACAGTGAACTGGCCCCCTGTTTAAAAAGTTTGAGGACCCCTGATTTAAAGAATAGCGACAAGCAGGAAGGTTTGACAGTTACTCCCCCTTCAGCCTCCAGGGATGACTACTGCTACAGGGCTGCTGGCCAGAGCCCACCCCTCCGAGACCTGCAGAACCCTCTGCAAAGCTTCCATAACTACAGTCCCAGGAAACAATCATGGTCTCCTACCCTAATCAGCACCTGCTACCTGCGAGGGTACCTGTGGGCAGTTGGGGGCGAGCAGGCTGGCAAGGGGGGCAGTTGGGGACAATCAGGCCAGCGCGGGGGGGGGGGCTGGGGGTGACCAGGTTGGCACAGGGGGCAGTTGGGGGTGAGCAGGCTGGCAGGGGGGCAGTTGGGGGTGACAAGGCTGGTGGGGGGGAAGTTGGGGGAGAGCAGGCCGGCAGGCAGAGTGGGTAGGGGCAATCATGCAGGCAAGCAAGTGAGTGGTTAGGAGCCAGTGGTCCCGGATTGCGAGAGGGATGTCTGACTGTGGGATCGGGCCTAAACCGGCAGTCGGACATCCCCCAAGGGGTCCCAGATTGGTGAAGGTGCAGGCCAGGTTGAGGGACACCCACCCCCTGTGCACGGATTTCGTGCACCAGGCCACTAGTATTTGATAAGGAATCAAATCAGGCTCAAAAAGAAAAGGACTATATGAATGTAAAACAGAGATAAATCATAGGTAAAGGAGCTGAATAGGAGAGTTAGAATTGTTTCATTAGATGGATGCATTAGTAAATATTTTTAATTTGTTCAAAGATATAAAAGACTGAGAAAGTGTGTAGAGAACTATAATCTAGAAAAGAGTAAATCAAAATTCTAGAACTGAAAGCATAAGAATCCAATGAAGATGTTTGTCAGCTGATTAGAGCTGGCAAAGAGACTATTAGTGAAATAGAAAACATCATAAAGAAATACTCATAATAAAATCCAGAAACACAAAAAATAAAAACCAGAAATTGGAAAATAAGTGAATAATACACTCAGAGAATATATGTATATGAAGTATAAAAAAAGATGTTGCAAATATTCAAAGAAATAATAGTTAAGGATTTATAAAAAATTATGAAAGTCATAAAGCCATAAATTATGATAGCAAAGAAATTTTATATAATGAGAATCAGAAAATATTTTAAGCTAATTATGGTTAAATATTTTCTAAAACATTTATGGTATTTTCAAACCCTAATATTGTGAAAAAAATCAAAAGCCTTAAATGTATATACAAGAAAAAAAAATTGAAAGGACAAAAATAATTGAACTAATTATTTTCCTCAGAAGGTAACTATAAAGAGTAAATTTAACCCAGTATAAAAATAATGGAATAAAAAGATTAAAAAATGAATGAATATTCTTTTTTAATGACATTCATAAAAGAAAACATAAGAAAAGTTATACTTAAAAAACCTGAATTTGGTACTTTCAAAAGACTAATGAAATTTATAATATTTCCAACAAAAAAGAGCAGGTAGTAATGAATAATATCAAAAACAAAGAGGGGGCATTACTACATCTTTCTGATATTGAAAAGACCAAATATAATATTAGAGGAAATCATACAAATATCATTAAAATTTTTTTACTAAAGGAGTGTATTGCTCAAAAACACCAAGGCCAACACAAAAATAGAAATAATCTAGTGTATTTCAAAATGAAATATTTTATCAAAAATCTTCCATAAGGAAAATCTAGGTTATGATGGCTTTACAGGTATCCTATATAATAAAAGGCTGATATGAAAATTGTCCCCTTGATCAGGAGTTTGACCAGGAGTTCGACTGGGAGTTGAACTGGGAATTTGACCAACCACCCATGGCCCCTCCCCCTGACACCTCCCCCAGGTCGGTCCCACCCCTGACCACCCCCCTCACCCTAATTGGGGGTGAGGCCAGCCTGCCAACAGCCCATGGCCTCTCCTCCTTGCCTGGCCCTACCTCTGATCAGCCCCTCAACAAAATTGGGGGTGGGGCCAGTTGGCCAACCAGCCTGATTGGCCCTGATCAGGACAGGCCAGCTGGATCCTACCCATGCATAAATTTATGCACAGAGCCTCTAGTATTCTATAAGGCAGTAAGAATTCACTATTGTCAATGTTTTGCAAATACATCTAAATAAAGGAAAGTTATGAAACTCTTCCTAATTTGTTTTATGAGACAAGTACAGCACTAATTAAAAAAAGAAAAACACACAAAATCAACAAAAAATCTTTACTAGAATATTTTGAAAACAGAGAATTATATATCAGTCTCATTCATAACAGATTATTTGATAAAATGTAATATGCAAAAGTATAATATCTTATAACCAATTGGACTTATTCCACTATTAAAAATATTTGAAATTATTAATGAGTGTAATTTTTTTCAATTTACAGAATAAAGCAAAAATGGCATATGTTTATTTTTAAAAATGATATGTTAGAAAGATGCACCTGAACTGGCACTGAGTAAGAGGCAACTGGAATTTATGGCGGCAAACTGGAAACCACTGTGGTCTGTTATTACATCCAAGTTTCCAATTTTGATGATATGAATACCTTGAGAAGAAATTGGTCCTCTTCATCATGGAACAAAAATTATCTTGGCCAGAGACAGGCTTCTTAATAAAGCATGGCACGCATTTGCACCTAGGATCAACAACCAAATACTGTAGCAGAAAGGCATTCATTATTGCCCACTCTTGAATTCAGTTAGGCTATTTCTATTTTTTTGTAGTTTTACATGGGCCCCAGATTCATCCTCTTCTATAATTCCTATACTAAGTTTGATCATCTAAGTGATTTTTTTTTGTTTTTGTTTATTTCTTTTTTTGTTAATCCTTTCCCGAGGATATTTTTTATTTGATTTTTAGGGAGAGTGAAAGGGAGGGTGGAAAAGAGAGAGAGAGAGAGAGAGAGAGAGAGAGAGAGAGATAGAGAAACATCAATGTTAGAGAGACACATCAATTAATTGCCTTCTGTAACTCCCGACTGGGGCCTGAGATCAAACCTGCATCCTAGGTAGATGCCCTTGACTAGGAATCAAATCTACGACCCTTCAGTATGTGGGCTCATGCTCTAACCACTGAGCATTTCAGCCAGGTCCTAAGCATTCTTAATTTTTAGGATAATTTATTGAGAATGAGGAGGGTATTTTGAGGAAGACATATATGGAACAAATTAATTTAACATCATGTGCTCTTTTGCCTAATCCTAAACTGATAATGAGATTAAAGTGGAAAATTCTCCAGGGAAAGAAAACAGAACAGATGTTAACAAGTTATTGTAAGACAGAAAACAGGTGGAATAGGCAAAAGTTTGAAACAGGCTTGAGAAATATGCAGCTCAGCATATACTGTGATAAGAATACTGCAAAACAGTCATTCTGATTGATGGACTCTGAATAAAATGCCAACTACAGGGATGATACAAGGGAATGAGAAAAGTAGGATTAATTTAAAGTCTGCTTTGAAATCATGTTATTTGAGGTGGAAATTCTGCCTGAATTCATAAAATAAGGTGGAAACTAATCTTTATTCTTTAAAAGAGATTACATAAGATTGATATTATTTAGTCCTCAAATGTTAAGGAAAATTGACCATTAAATATTTCTTGGCCTGTAGTTGTTTTGTGGAAGGTTGTAGGATATAAATCAAATTTCTATAAATGATATAGTTTTAAGTAGGGAAAAAAACACAACTTAGTTTCTGGGTTTTTTATTGTAGTTTTGTGAAGTTGCATTTTTTTAAAGGACTTTGTTCTTCTCATGTAAAATATGAAATTTATTGGATGGAATTGCTCATTGTAGCACCTAAGACTTCATTTTCATGGCTCTTTTTTCATTCTTAATATTGGTAGTATGTTTTATTTTTTTCTTTGAGCAATCTTATAGGGTTTTATTATTTTATTAACTTTTAAAAATAGAAACTTCTGATTCCTGAACATTTTCTTATAATTTCACTTTTCCTCACCCTACCTGTTTTGATTCTAATATGCTATTTTATTTTAACTACATTGATTTTCTACCTATCCTCACTCCTAATACAGAGAGCAGCACTCTAAATTTACTTATGAGTACACTTCTAGCTATATTGTAAACATATTTATTGTAAATTTTCTATAGTTCAAACTATTTTCTAATTTTCATAGCAAATCCTTCTTCATCCTTTCATTATTTAGGTTTCCAGGAAATAAATATTAAATAATTGCTGGACAGTGTTTGCATTTTATACACATACTAGAGGCCTAATGCACAAAAATTGTGCAAGGGGCTCAGCCCTCACTGCCCCAGCTTCCCAGGCTGCCTCAGGGCCCCACAGCCCCACCCCATGTTCATTCTGGAAGGTCATTTCGGAAGGTCGTTCCGGAAGGTTGTTCCACCATCTGGTCTAATTATCATATTAGCTCTTTACTATATAGGATATCTACAAACATATTTAAATGCTATTGCTTAGAAGTTTTCAGTTTTAGAGCATTTAAAATCATATGCTGGATTAGATCTACAACGTTCCCCATAATACATGTGTTTATGTTTACACTAGCAAAATAGAATGATATGAATATTGAGTATATGGTGCAATTGATATAAAAAACACTTTTTCATAACATTCATTATCAATTTTTCTTAATACTTAATCTACATTAAAAGAAGTGTTGTGTTGTTTTTCCCCATTTAAAAGACCATAGAAATAAATATAGGAATAGTTTTATCATCTTAAATTATTAAAAACCTGGGTAATAAGGAATCTTAAAATGTTCTGTTTATGATTGACAGGAATTGTCAATCACTTTTGCTATAGAGATAGCTAAGTTGATTTCTTTTCTCCTGTACATTTGTTGTTTTTTTTAGAAATTTAAAAACCAGAACTGATTGACAAGTGTGCAAGTGTACTGAGAAACACTGTGATCTTTGTAGAGTAAGTTTTTGCTACCCAGGAGGTATGACTTTGCAAATACTAGCAGATGGTTATGTAAATGTACTTGTTCTACTACAGCTTGACACAGTGACACATTTAATTAATTTTACATATATCAAAAATTTGTACAGAAAATTTATATTAAGATATGATTTAGAGGATTTTCACTCATTGCAGAATTCTTACCTCTTAGTCAGGCTGATGGACTTTGTGAAATCTTGGCAGAACATTTTATAGTTGAAAGATTTCAATCTCTGAAAGGATTACATGGCAGATGGAAATGTAAAGGAACTACTCAAGTATTTGAGTACGAAGTTTATTAGCCATCTGCTGGGTATTCATTTCCCTCGGCTTTACAGTTTACTTGTAGACTAGGAAGTGTGCTGATTCAAAGTGTTTAAGGGTCCAAGCACACACACATTTATATATATATATATATATATATATATATATATATATATATATACACACCACACACACACACACCTTACATACATTTATCTACATATATATGACATATTTAGGAAAGTATTTCGCTGTTATGTAGCTTTTTAATTTAAGTCATTTTATAAGACATTTTATTGACTATTCTAAATAGATACATATTAAATGTCATTTAATCTTCCAACTGAAAAGCTTGAAAAAGAGTCCACTCATGTTTAATCTTAGACCAGTTAATTTTCCTACAATTTATTTAAGATTAAATTTGAAAAAAGTAATGTTTTATAGATTAATGTTTCATGAATATCTTATTAGATGCATGTTTATAGAGTAGTATATTTGAATCATAAAATAAAACAATTTCAAAGAGAAATTAAGCCAAAGGTTAGGATATAATTCAAATACTCTCAGAATTATTTTTATTTGTTATATATATTTTTCATTTTCCCTTCCTCCATTATTGAGTTTTTGAGTAAAATAAAAGTTCAGTTATCAAACACTCAGATGACTACTATATTATTAAATTGAAAAATATTTATTCAAATGCAATATTCTGGGGAATGAAAATCCATAATTGTATATTGATTTTTATACTAAAATAATACTCAAAAATATCAATGACCCTTGTAAAATTGTACAAACTCTTACCTGTAGAAATTGAGTTAGAATTTTCTGTCACAACTACAATAATTGAACTTACTTGATTTATAATTTTGTCTTCTCTATGATTGAGAAATTTCCTGATATTAATGAACCGCTAAAAATTATTTCAAATTATAAATACTACTTTAAAGTTTTACATCTCAAGTTATCTTATATAATAAAGAGCTAATATGCAAATGGTTGTCATGCCCTCACACCATCACACTGTTATGGCTCAGACACTCAACACTGGGGAGAGAGGAATGGGGACCAGCCAGGCACAAATGTGCTCATGAGAAAGGAATGGGGACCAGCCAGGCTGCGTCCTGGGAGAGGAAAAAGCCGCATGTCCTGCAGTCCCGGGGGCCAGCGCCTGTGCCCGTGGCCCTGGAGAGGGACAAGCCACCTGCCCTGAGGTCCTGGGTGCCAGCACCTGTGGCTGTGGCCCAGGAGAGGGACAAGCCACCCGCCCCATGGTTCTGGGCTTTAGCGCCTGTGGCTGTAGCCGCGAAGCCGCCCACCAACCATCCCCTGCTACTGCGGCTGGCCCGGGCAATGCCGGCCCGGGTCCTGGCTGCCTGCAGACAGCCAGAGGGAAAGAAGCCCGGGTCCCAGGTGCCTGCGACCGGCAGGAGGAGGGAATCGTGGGTCCTGGGTGCAGGGTGAGGCAGAGGCATTTAAGTGCGATCAGGCCAGCAGGGGAGCAGTTAGGGGTGATTAGGCAGGCAGAGGTGGTTAGGGGCAATCAGGCAGGCAGGCAGGCAAGCAGTTAGGAGCCAGTGGTCCCAGATTAAGAGAAGCAGTCAGACATCCCCCAAGGAGTCCTGGATTAGAGAGGGTGCGGGCCGGGCTGAGGGACCCCTGCCCCCCCCCCGCCTCTATGCACCAGACCTCTAGTCATATAAATAAAGTAAAACAAGGGTTTGTAAGATATATTGTATTTTGAAGTAGGCATTTTTACCAACAATAAATATCAAGAACAAACACTTGCTAAATAAAAGACAGTATTTGCTCTGTGAAGTTCAGAATAGTAAGTTGTCCAAAACTCCAGGTTCATGGTCAATTGCGATGCCCAGGGGATCAGTCTTTATTTCTAGGGCAATAGATGAGTTATTTCCAGGACTGAGATGAGTTGTATATAGACTTATCCTGAGTAAATGAATACTAACAATTACTAGCTTATAGAAGATATTTAATTTGTAGATTGCAAAAGTAGCTTGTCACTTCTGCTTTCCTCTGTAGACCAGTTTGAGTAATCCCATAGTAGGAACATTTTACATGGATATTTTGTATTAACAGTTCTGATGTACCCAATATTTAAGGTTATATTCTGATACAAAATCATGTTACTGAAGCTACTGGAATAATTTCATGGGTTTATTTTTCAGGGCATCTCTGAGGATCAAAATCCTCTAGTTTAGCCATTGTGCCAAATAATAAGTAATCTCTTGATCTTTGGTAAAGAATTAGTTCTGGTTAATAGCTTGGGGAATCCCAAATAAAGTTGTCTTAATATTAAACTGTCTGATCTCTTAACATAATGCTGCTTGGGGAAATAGGATTATTTATGTGACATGGGGGCGGGGGGTAATATGTTAGCAAGTAACAAACAAAAATAGTTTCTTTATTCCTGCTGTAGTTTATATGTATATTATAAATGTGTTTAAAAATAGAGTAAATTATCTTGTTTTTCATTAAGTTGTGAAGTAAGAAATATATAAATATATCATTCTTTATTAGATACCTGGTATGTTCATTTAAAAAACTATATTGACGTTTAGCATTTCTTGATTACTATATGTGATCAATGGTTCAGAATATTTTCTAGAAAATGTATGTTATTATAATCTCATAGAAGCTGCATTCTGTCTTAAACAGTTTTGTAATATATTTTAAACAATAACATTAATAGATATCCTAGTCAACTCAGGTGAGTTGGTTAGTAATTCCACTGGAAAGGTGAAACAAGAAATCAGCAACATTTAATCTTAGTCACTTAATTTCACTGCAATTGCATTTAAATATTCAACTGTGTATTTTAAAAAGGATATATATATATATATATATATATATATATATACATATATATATTTAGAACATAACATTAAGCCAGAACAGATAAAGCACAAATATTTCTCAGCTTTTTTGTTTGTTTGTTTACTTTTATATTTATTTTACTCCCTTCTCAGGTTAATGGTTTTCTTTTTCTTTTCTTTTCTTTTTTTTTTTTTGCTAACTCAAATTTTTGTTATCATCTACTCGGGTGCTAACTACTGTTACTGTTATCTACTCAGGTGCTGAGTACAATATTATTAATATTGTGTATGTATGTTAATATTTTAATATTGAATATAGTATAATTGATGTTGACATGTCTCACTTTTTTTACTACATATGAAACTAGAGATGCCCAATCAGTGGGTTTCCCTAACCAGTTTAAGTCTAGAAAAATATTAAGTGGTCAATAAATAATTTATTTAATTGAATTGTTTAAATTTGTAGGTTATATAAGGTCTCTTCAATAGCCATTCTCCCCCCAAATTTAAAAATTTCTCAGTTGCTTAACAATTTAAATGAGAAGCAAAACACACATTAATGGCCATGAGCAGCATGGCCATTAATGTAGCTAATCCTGGGAAGGAAGATTTTCAATACTCCAGGCATTCTAAGTAATGCACATTGTGAGTGTTATTCATGAGTAGGAAAGTTCCTACATTCCCACTTATTCCATTTGTTTTCATCAAATATTGAAATACCCAGGGAAACTAAAGAAATCTTCTGTATTTTATTTTTTTCAAAAATTTTAGGCTAGCCCTGGCTGGTTTGGCTCAGTTGATAGAGCATTGATCCATGGACTGAAAGGTCTCAGGTTCAGTTCCTGTTGGAGGGCACGTACCTCAGTTGCAAGCTTGATCCCTCAACTTAGTCTCAGGCATATGCGGGAGGCAACCAATCCATGTGTCTCTCTCATAGCAATGTTTCTCTTTAACTGTCTCTCCACCTCCTTTCCACTCTCTCTAAAAATCTATGGAAAAATATCCTCAGGTGAGGATTAACAAAAAAAATATTAGGCTATGGATATATAGTAGTTTTTGAGTATTGAAATAATTATCTTAATTCAAAGATGACACTGTATATACAAATGATTTGTTAAGGCAAATACGGCAAAAAGACTGTTATTGAGTGCCCAGAGGCATCAGACACTACTTCCATAGTTTCCAGAACTCCATCTGAGAAAGTAAAAGAGAGCTATAATTGAAGTGAATTAGCAATTAATTAATTTCCTAAAGTCCTAACTCAATATTGAAATAGAAAAATTATTATAGATTGTTATAGACAGCCCTAGATAAACAATGACTAATAGTTTGCTATTAATATTGAATTCAAATTGTTGTGTAGTATATTTTATACTCACACTTTTAACACACACACACACACATATATATATATATACATATATATGTATATATATATAATACTTTTATATAAAATAAATATTTTAAATGATGATTATCCAAATAAATTGCTCTCATATTAGTGAATTCCATGTATTGTCTTTGTATGTTATTCCTCTGAAATTTATACAGTATCATATGCCTTTTCAGTGTTAATTTAAAAACTAGAACTGTTTATAATTCTATCATGTTCATTTCACTAATATAGATTGCCCATTTGTAGAAATCTCTTTTCAGAGATAATTGAACCTAACTTTGATATTTGACATTTTCATTTCCGAGAGGATATAACCTTTATCCTTTACGCTAAGGCAGGTTGGAAGTGATATATATGACAGTCCTATCCCTTATCTTAGATGAAGTAGGAAACTACAAGTTCAATTTTAAGGTGACTGTACAAAAGGGATATTGCATTCTGTTGAGGAACAGAGAGATTAAAAATTTATTGGAAAGAAGTGTCCATCTGGCCATGTATTTTGAAATTTGAGTCACGTTAAAAAATAAGTTTTTCATACACAAATCGAAAACAATTTTAACTATAGATAAGCTAAAATTGTTAATTTAAAATCCTATATAATAAAAGGCTAATATGCAAATTGACCAAACAGTGGAACAACCAGTCACTATGACATGCACTGACCACCAGGGGGCAGATGCTCAATGCAGGAGCTTCCCCCTAGTGATCAGTGCACTCCCACTGGAGGAGTGCCACTCAGCCAGAAGACCTGAGCCAGGCTCACAGCTGGTGAATGCCGTGGCTGTGGCAGGAGCCTCTCCCGCCTCCATGGCAGCACTAAGGATGTCCGACTGCCAGCTTAAGCCATCAGTTGTACATCCCCCGAGGGCTCCCAGACTGTGAGAGGGTGTAGGCCCGGCTGAGGGAATCCTCCCCCCCAGTACACGAATTTTGTGCACTGAGCCTCTAGTGTTTTAATAATAGGGTTAAATCCAGGTTTTAAGGAATTCTTTTTAAAAAAACAAATACAGATGTAGATTATAAAATTATATATAAATATGTATAACTATTTAAAATGAAATGATATATCATAATAAATTACAAATGTAAAAAGGTAACAAATAGTTCTGGCCAATGTTTCTTAGTGGTTAGAGCATTGGCCCACACACCAAAGGGTTGCAGGTTAGATTTCCAGTCACGGACACATGCCTGAGTTGCAGGTTCAATCCAAAACCCAGAGTGCCTGCACGAGGTAACCAATTGATATGTCTCTCTCACATTTATGTTTCTTTTTCTCCTCACTTCTGTGTCTCTGTCTCTGTTTCTCTCTCTTTTTCTCTCTCTCCCCCTTCCTCACTCTCTTCTACTCTCTCTAAAAACCAATGGAAAATATATTCACCTGTGAGGATTAACACCAATTGGTTTCCTCCCGCAAGTACCCCAAACTGGGATGGGATCCACAACCTGGTTAAGTGCTCTGACAGGGAATGAAACCCAGCACCTTTTGTTGTATGGAATGACACTCCAACCAACTAAGCCACACCAGCCATGGTGAGATATTTAGATTATTTAATATAATTGTTTTTATTATTTTAATTAAATATTAGATATGATATCATTTTCTATAGAGAAAAGAGAATCATAATTTACATTTTTCTACAGCATGATTGAATTAAACATTTCCAATTATTAGTAAATTAGAAATTTTTTATCTCATGACATATAAATGATATAATGCAAATGGTTAGAATTTATGCAAATTTGGAAAAATCTATAAATTGCCTTTCATACATAGACTATTTTTAAAAAAAATTCACATTCTATTATCTGAATCCCTCTAATTCAAAATTCATCTCTCTTCTGCATGCTACATTCTTTATGTCTTGTGTAGTAGCATCATCAATTTTATATTTTATTGAGTGGTAAGGATTAATTTGTCCAAAATTCATCATCTTTAGGCTAGACTGTAAGGAAAGAAAGAAGTCTTTTACAAAGCTCCAAGGAAACCATATAGTTTTCATCAACCATGACACATGAATGTTGGTAACTCCAATACACATTTTTCACCAATTATGACAAAAGATAGGAAGATGTGGGAATTTCTACCATTACCTTGCCAAATTATGCACAAAACATCAATCCCTGATCAGGACACAGGAGTGGTGCTATTGCCAACCACATATTGAATAGGCAGGATGGAGGACAGTCAAGTTTCTATAGGCCATACAGCTCCTCAATCCTTATCCATGCTCTGAAGATCAAGAATGACCAATGTTTCCCAATCATGAACTTAAAATGCATAAACTCCAGGGTTTGAGATCACTATCCCAGAAGCTGATCTCTGAGTTGCCAGATTGCTATGGTCAAGAGTGGGATAACTGCTACTGATATTAGTTCATAAATTTTTTCCAGTGAACACTACTCCAAGTGTTCAAGTGCATGTGCTCTTTGGCCATCTAATCTTGTTTGGATTGTGATCATTTTTAACATTGTCTTTGATGACTTGGGAAAAAGAAATAATATTCCAAGTTAGTAGTCAATAATAGTTTTGCATACAAAGCAAACTTTTTAAAATAAATACCATATCATTTTGTATAAAAGTAATATAATATGAAATAATTGTCAAGTAATTCTCAATAATTATTGACTTCTGAATGAATTACTTCCACCAGGGAATATATTTATTCATTCAAATATTATTATTTTCTGGGCATCATGATAAGCACTATAATATCAAAAAATCCCCTGCCTTTTTGAGCTTTGATTTTTGGAAGGATACAGAAAATAAACAAACAAATATATAATATGTCACTATGAAATTAAATGAAGCAGAATAAGGAGATAAAGCAGGGTAGCATAATTAATGAAGTTAATATGCACTGACAATAATACTGAAATTAACTCATATTTTAGAATAAAAGACAGTAAACATATAAGTAATATTTCAGGTCAAAGTTGCTAGTGTTCCACTGGCAAAATTAGAGTGTTTCATAAGGTAAACCTTTGATTCTCTGAATTGTTTGTATTTGTGTGTGTGTGTGTGTTTACATGCCTTCATTTTCTTTTTATTGAGGTGTTATTGACATATAACATTGTATTAGATTTAATTATACAACATAATGATTTGATATTTGTATATATTGCAAAAGATCATCACAATAAGTCTAGTTAATATCAGTCCCCAAATACTTTTACAAAATATTATTTTCCCCAAAATTGGTATTAATTGCATATTTCAACTAGCAACTTTAGAAGATAGGAATGTATTTTGTGAAATGTTCCTTTAATATTAAAAATAGGAAGTATGATTCAATATACATTTGTTTGCTATACACATAGATTTTTAATAATAATTCAAGCATGTATAAAATATGTGTAAAAGAAGCAGTGAAAATATCAGAATACTTGTGAAAAGCATTTTCAAATTCAAATAGAGGAGTTCTATTATTTAGTTTCTTCCAGATGAAATACATTCAAATCATTTCTGCATATTCTATGTCTTTCTCACATCATTAGTCTAGAGTTACTGCTGAAAGTAGAATTACAATATCAGCTTCCACTGAGAGACTACTTACACCACTGGAAATTATGGAAATTTGGAAGTAGTGACAGGTGTTTCTAAAAACTTTTAAATATTCATGTTTACCATGTTGGTGATATTGTCCAAAGATAGTGCCTTTAGGTTTAATAACATGTTGAAACAGTATTAATAGTTCATACATACGTGATATCAAGTAAAATGTTGTGTACCAAATGTTAATATAAGTAAATACTGAGATAAGAGTATAGGAATAAGTAATGAGAAAATATGTGGTGAATGGATACGGAGATTCCATTTCTAACACATTAAATTTATAATTTCAGAAATGAGGCTGATTGAGGAAACAGTGAGTTTAATAACCTGGGAATTTTTAAATTAAAATTATTGTGGTGATATTGGTCAACTAACCATATATGTTTCAGAAGTGGGTTTCTATGTTATAAGATCTGTATATTGCACCATGTGCCCACCACCCAAATTCAAATCTTTTGCTGCCATCATATATTAGGACTCTCTTCGCCCCCAACTCCCTTCCCGCTGGCAACCACCGCACTGCTGTTTGTATTCATGAGTTTCAGTTATATATCCCACATATGAGTGAAATCATATGGTTCTTAACTTTTTCTGATTGACTTACTTAACCTAGCATAATATTCTCAAGGACCATCCATGTTGTTGCAAATGGCACTAGTTCATCCTTTCTTATGGCTAAGTAGTATTCTATTGTGTATATGCACCACATCTTCTTTTTCTAGTCCTCTATTGTTTGCCTTGGCAATGATGAAAAATTCTTCAATGAACATAGGGGTACATATATTTTTGTGAATATGTATTTTTGAGAGTTTTGGCTATATACCCAGGAGAAGGATTTCTGGGTTGTATGGTAGGTTTATTCTTAATTTTTTGAGGAATCGCCACACTGCTTTTCATAGGCTTGTACCAGTCTACATTCCCACCAACAGTGAATGAGGGTTCATTCTTTTCCCACAACCTCTCCAACACTTAAAATCACTTGTCCTATTGATAATGGCTACTCTAACAGGTGTGAGGTGGTATCTCATTATAGTTTTGATTTTCATTTCCCTAATTGCTAGTGAGATTGAACATCTTTTCATATATCTATTGGCTGTTCATACGTTTTCTTGGGAGAGGTGTATTTTCAGGTCCCTTGCCCATTTTTTTATTGGGTTGTTTGTTTGTTTAGTGTTGAGTTGTATCAAAATATTTTTTGTAAAAAATGTATAGTAAAAAATAGGGTGAAAAATTATATACCTCACCTGCTTGAAAAGCAAGCAGTGACCAATAATTCAGAAACACTGCTTTTCCTATGTCCACCTGGTGTTGTAATATAAAACTCTTGTATGTATCAGTGACCACCATAGTACTATTTTACTCAGAAAATGGTATGTTTATATTTTGTATAGATTATTAATTTAAAACCCCAATGTTTCTATTTTAAAAGAAGAAAAACAGTGACAATTATAGCTGAATATAGAAGTTTGTGTCTAATTACCACAAAGATGAAAATCCCCTTAAGAGAAAAGTATTTGGGAGGATTCCAAAATGGTGGAGGAATAAATGAAAGCTACACTGACAGGCTCCCAAGACCAAACTGGAATTACAACTAAAATACAGAAAAATCATCCTGAATAATCAACTGAAGACTAGCTGGAGAGCACTCTGATAACTAAGGACGGAAAGTGGAGATCTCATTGAGAATGGTAGGAAGTGTGGAGGAGCAAAAGGGCTTTCCGGGCTCCCACTGAAGTTCTAGAGGGATATCTCAGCTGTGGTGGGCTCCCAGTAAGAACCTGGGGGGCTAAACCCCAAATTGGGCTCCCCAGCCCAGAGCACCAGAAATGGGAACATCTGGCTTTGAAAAGTAACAAGGTCTGTCTGGGAGAGATGGCTGGAAATTCAGGCACCCTCTTAAAGGGCAAATGCACAAAATTTCATGTGCAACCATTCACCTTGGGCTCTGGCAGAGGGAGGGCAGAGTGTACTGGAGCTGTGTGAACAGAAACCAGTGTTGGGGGCTCTAGGGTTTGAGCTCAGAAGGTAGACACCCCAATTTCCTGTGACGAGTCATTCCCTCATACTACAGAGAACATCTTTCCCGACAGAGCTTTACTATCCAGAAAGCTTTTTCCTGAGGGGGAAGCAATTGCACAACACTATTAGAAAACCCATTGTGGAGTTTCCAAGGCCCATTAAGAGATTGAGAATAACAATTACCTTACAGGCAGAAAAAATTCCCCACCCTGTTGGAAAACCTATCTCCCTACCCAGTGTTTGATAGCCCAAAACTAATCAAGAGTGAATAATAATCCAACTGCAGGCAGAGGCAGATCTCTGGAGGCTTTGAGTCTTTGCCTGATCTCCTTCTGGGCCTGGGGCTAGGAAAAGCAGACCCTGATGAACATCTTAGTTCTATTCAAAGGCAACCAGCCCCAGCAGAGGGAGACACAAGCTGTGGGTTGATGATTGCTCCAAAAAGGGTACTCACAAAAAAGGGCCAGTTACAAATATTGTCTGATATCGTCCTGCACTAGAGATTAGGAGTCATGGCAGATCTACCTAATAAATAAACACAAACCCATACAGGCAGCCAAAATGGGGATACACACACACACACACACACACACACACACACAAATAAACAAAACCCAGATAAAAGAACAAGATAATTCTCCAGAAGAAGAGTAAGAATTTATCAGATATAGAATTCAGAATAATTATTACAAGGATGCTCAAGAGCATGAGAAAAGGTATAGATACTGCAAAAAAGGAGCAGTCAGAAATGAAGAATGACATAGCACTAATAAAGAATACAACAGAAGGAATACACAGCAGATTATACACAGGGGAAGCCAAGGATCACATCAGTGAGTTAGAAGACAGGGTAAAAAACAATCACTCAATTAGGGAACTAAAAAGAATAAAATAAAATAAAAAAAAAACAAACAGGAGGACAGCTTCTGGGAGTTGTGGGACAACATGAAATGTAACAATATTCATATAATAGGAGTGCCAGAAGGGAAAGAAGGTGAGCAAGGAATAGAGAACATGTTTGAAGAAATAATGGCAGAAAAATTCCCTAACCTGGTGAAGGAAAAAGTCACACAAGTTCAAGAGGCCCGGAGAGTCTCAGGCAAAGAGCCCAAACAGGCCCATGCCCAGACACATCATAGTTAAAATGCCAAAAGTTAAAGACAAAGAAAGAACTTAAAGGCAGCAAGAGAAAAGCTATTTGTTACCTACAAAGGAGGTCCCATAACACTATCAGCTTATTTTTATCAGAAACTCTACAGGCCAGAAAGGAATGGCATGAAGTGTTCAACGTAATGAAAAGCAAGGAATTGCAACCAAGATTACTATATCTAGCAAGGCAATCATTCAAAATAGGTGGTGAAATAAAGCCATTCACAGATCACAAAAGAAGCTAAAGGAGTTTATCACCACCAAACCAGCACTGCAAGAAATGCTAAAGAGACTGCCGCAATGAGAAGAAATATATGGAGAAACACAGGCATAAGGAATTAAAATGACAATAAATAAGTACCTATCAATAACCTTAAATGTAAATGGATTAAATGCTCCAATCAAAAGACATAGGGTAGCTGAATGGATACAAAAACATGACCCAGTTATTTGCTGTCTACAGAGATAATCTCAGAACAAAAGTCACACATGAGAATGAAGGGATAAAAAAAAATTCCAGGCAAATGAAAAAGAGCAAATAGCTGGCATTGCAATACTCTTAGCTGGCAAAATAGACTTCAAAATGAGAACATCACAAGAGACAATAAAGTTCAGTACATAATACTAAAGGGATTGATTCAACAATAAATATAACCCCAATAAACTCGTATGTACCCAATATAGGAGCATCAAATATATTTAAAAATAAGTTCTGGAAGATTTTAAGGGAGAAGTTGACAGAAATACAGTCATAGCAGGGACTTTAACAACCCACTGACTTCACTGGATTGATCTTAAAGACAAAAATTTAACAAGGAAACAGTGATTCTAAATGACAGGGATCAATGGACTTAATTGACACTTATAGAACATTTCACCGCAAAGCTATAGAATATATATTCTTCTCTAGTGAACACAGGTTGTTCTCAAAGATAGACCACATGTTAGGAACACAAAAAAAGTCCATAAGTTCAAGAAGATTGAAATCATATCAAACATCTTCATATTTCACAATGGAATGAAATTAGATATTAAATACAGTAAAAACATTCACATACCTGGAGGTTAAATAGCATATTATTAAAAAAACTAGAGGCATGGTGGATGACATTCATGCACTGGAGAGGCAGGGGTCCCTCAACCCTGCCTGGGCCCTTTTGCAGTCCCAGTGCCCTTGGGGGATGTCCAACTGATGGCTCAGGCCCACTCCCCACAGGGATCCTTAACACTGCCACGGAGGCGGGCTGCTACACTCGGCAGTCTTCAGCCTGGCTTGTGGCTGAGCAGCACTCCCCCTGTGGAAATGCACTGACCACCAGGGGGCAGCTCCTGCATTGAGCGTCTGCCCCCTGGTGGTCAGTGTGCGTCATAGTGACCGATTGTTTCTCCATTTGGTCTATTTGCATATTACCCTTTTATTATATAAAATAGATGGGTTACCAATGAGATCAAGAATGAAATTAAAAATTTCCTGGAAACCAATGAAAATGAGCAAAAAACAACCCAGAATCTCTGGGACACAGCAAAAGTAGTCCTGAGGAGAAGTTCATAGCACTACAGGCCTACTTAAAAAAACAAGTAAAATTAATAATAAATTATGTAACCCTATAACTTAAAGAATTAGAAAAGAATAAGTAAAGCCCAGAGTATGTAGATAAATAAAGAAATAATAAAGATTAGAGCAGAAATAAATGGCATAGAGACTAAAAAATAATACAAAATACTAGTGAAACCAAAGAGCTGGTAATTTGAAAAGATAAATAAGATTGATGAACCTTTAGCCAGATTCATCAAGAAACAAAGAGAGAGGACCCAAATAAATAAAATCAGAAATGAAACTGGTGAAGTAACAACTGTCAACACAGAAATACAAAGGATTTTAAGAAAACACTATGAGCAACTATATGCCAACTAGGTGGAGAAATTTAAGGATCTAAATCAAAGACTATTATATTCAGCAAGGGTATCATTCAAAATTCATGATGAAATAAAGGTATGTGCAAATTCCTAGAAAAATACAATCTTCCAAAACTTAATCAGGAAGAATCAGAAAATCTGAAAAGGCCAATAACAACTGACAAAATTGAAACAGTAATATAAAAAATCCTAGCAAATAAAAGTCCTTGTCCAGCCCTTGCCTGCTTGGCTCAGTGGATAGAGTATCGGCCTGAAGACCCACGGGTCTTGGGTTTGATTTCAGTCAAGGCACGTACATCAGTTGCAGGCTTCTCCCCAGCATGGGCCCTGGTCAGGGTGCATGCAGGAGGCAACCAATTGATGTGTTTCTCTCACTTTGATGTGTCTCTTTCTTTCCCTGTCTCTTCCACTCTCTCTAAAATCAATGGAAAAATAATCTAGGGTGAGATAAAAAAAAAGTCCTCGTCTAGAAGGCTTCACAGGGGAGTTTTACCAAACCTTCAAAGAACCAACTAACACCTATTGTCCTGAACTATCCCAAAAATCCAAGCAGAAGGAATACTTTCAAGTTCTTTTTATGAGGCCAGCATTATCCTAATAACAAAACCAGATAAATACACTATAAAGAAAGAGAACAATTAAAGGCCAATATTCCTGATGAATATAGATGATAAAATTCTCAAAAAATATACACCCTGACCAAGTGGGATTTTTTTTCCAGGGATGCAAGGCTGGTAAAATATTCGCACATCAACAAATGTGATACATCATGTAAACAAATTGAAAGACAAAAATCACATGATCAGGTAATTAGACTCAGAAAAAGCATCCAACAAAATCCAACACCAATTTTGATAAAAACTTTCAGCAAAGTGGGAACAGAGGGACATATCTCAACATAATAAAAGCCGTATATGAAAAATCTACAACAAACTTCATACTCAATGGTCAAAAACTAAAACCATCTCCTGTAAGAACAGGAACAAGACAAGGATGTTCGCTTTCACCATTTTTATTCGACATAGAAATAGAAGTCCTAGCCACAGAGATCAGACAAGAAGAAATAAAAGGCATCCAAATTGGGAAGGAGGAAGTAAAACTCTCATTATTCACAGATGATATGATAGAAAACCCTAAAGACTCCACCAAAAAAAGTACTAGATTTAATAAATGAATTTGGAAATGTAGCAGGATAAAAATTAACACCCAGAAATCATTTTATACACCAAAATGAATTATAAGAAAGAGAAACTAAACAAACAATCACATTTACCATAGTAACATAAACATTAAGATACTAAGGAATAATCTTAACCAAATTGGTAAAAGACTTGTAATCAGAAAAGTACAAGATATTGAAATAAGAGATAGAGTGGAAGAATATACTGTGTTTATGGATTGGTATAATTAACATAACTAAAATGTCCATACTACCCAAATCAGTCTATAGATTCAATGCAATCCCTATTAAATTACCAATGGGCTATTTCAAAGATCTAGAACAAATACTCCAAAAAATGTATATGGATCTAAAAAAGATTCAAAATAGCAACAGCAATCTTGAGAAAGAACAAAGTTGGAGGGATCACAAAACCAGATATGATATACTACAAAGCCACTGTAATCAAAACAACCCGGTACTGGCACAAGAACAGGCATATAGATCAATGCAACAGAACAGAGAACCCAGAAATTGACCCAAGCCATCATGCTCAATTAATAGTTGACAAAGGAGGCAAGAGCATTACAATGGAGTCAAGACAGTCTCTTCAATATATGGTGTTGGGAAAATTGGACAGATACATGAAAGAAAATGAAATTAGACCACTAACTTATTCCATACACAAAAATAAACTCAAAATAGATAAAAAGACTTAAATGTAAGATGGGAAACAGGCAGCAAAACATCAGACATATCTTGTAGCAATTTGTTTACTGGCACATCTCCTAGGACAATGGAAACTAAGGAGAAAATAAACAAATGGACTACATCAAAATAAAAAGCTTCTGCACAGCAAAAGAAACCATCAACAAAATATCAACAAAGCCCACTTCATGGGAGAACATATTTTCTAATGTGACATCCGATATGGGTTTAATCTCCAAAATTTATATGGAACTCATACAACTTAACAAAATGAAGATAAACAGTCCAATAAAAAAAATGGGCAAAAGACCTAAATAGACACTTTTCAAAAGTGGACATACAGAAAGCCAGAGGCATATGAAGAAATGCTCAAAGTCACTAATTATCTGAGAGATGCAAATCAAAATGACAATGAGGTACCACCTCACACCTGTCAGAATGGCTATGAGCAATAAATCAACAAAGACAAGTGCTGGCTAGGATGTGGAGAAAAAGGAACCTTCATACACTGCTGGTGGGAATGCAGACTGGTGCAGCCACTGTGGAAAAAAAGTATGGAGTTTCCTAAAAAAATTAAAAATTGAATCCCATTTGACCCAGTAATCCCACTTTTAGGAATATATCTCAAGAAATCAGAAACACCAGTCAGAAAGAATATATGTACCTCTATGCTCATAGCAGTACAATTTTTAATAGCTAAAATTTGGAAACAGTCTAAGTGCCCTTCAGCAGATGAGTGGATTAAAAAATGGTGGTACATCTACACAATAGAATACTATAATACTGTAAAAAAGAAAGAACTCTTACCATTTGTAACAGCATGGATGGACCTGGAGAGCATTATGCTAAGAAAAATAAGCCAAAGGGAGAAAGATAAGTATCACATAATCTTACTCATTTGTGGAATATAATGAACAACATAAACTGTTGAGCCAACATAGATCCAGAGGCATAGAAACATCTAGTAGACCATCACCCTCAGAGGGAAGGCAGGGGAGGGTGGGAAGAGGGGGTAAGGGATCAATCAAAGGACTTGTATGCATGCATATAAGCATAACCAATGGGCACAGACAATAGAGGGGTGAGGGCCTGTGTTGGGGGTAGGGGGCGGAAGTGGGCTGGGAGAGGTCAATGGGGTAAAAAGGAGACATATGTAATACTTTCAACAATAAATAATTTTTAGAAAATGGGTAAAAGACCTAAATAGACAATTCTCCAAAGGGAACATACAGATGGCAAAGAGACACGTGAAAAAATGTTGTCACTGATCATAAGAGAAATGCAAATTAACACATTGTATGCAGGAAACGTATTTATACGTTTTAAGTTGACTGTAAGAAGTAGAGCCACCTGTTAGCTCGTGATAAAAACTACCCGCAAACAATGTGTTAAAATGACAATGAGTTATCACCTCCCACCTGTCAGAGTGGCTACCATCAACACATCAACAAATGACAAGTGCAGACAAGGATGTGGAGAAAAGGGAACCCTAGTACACTGCTGGTGGGAAAGCAGACTGGTACAGCCACTATGGAAAACAGTGTGGAGTTTTCGAAAACAAATGAAATATGGAGCTGCCATTTCACCCAGTGATCCCAATTCTAGAAATATATCCTAAGAAACCTAAAACACCAATCAGAAACAATGCATGCACCCCTATGTTCATTGCAGCACAATTTACAATAGCTAAGATCTGGAAACAGCCCAATTGTCCATCAGTAGATGAGTGCATAAAAAAGCTGTGGTACATTTACACCATGGAATACTATGCAGTAAAAAATAAGTATCACTTACACTTTGAGATACATGGAGGGTATTATACTATGGGAAATAAGCCAGTCAGAGAAAGACAAGTATCACATGATCCAACTCATATGTGGAGTCTAATGAACAAAATAAACTAAAGAACAAAATTGATCCAGAGGCATAGAAGCATGGAACAGATTGTGGAATTTCAGAAGAAAGGCTGGGGTGGGTAGGTGGGTGGGGAGAGATTAACCAAAGAATTTATATTCATATATGCATAATCCTTGGACACAAACAATAGGGTGGTAAAGACCTGGGGCAGGGGGCAGGGGTGGCCTAGAGGGTATCAGTGAGGGGGAAGGGGGACATGGGTAATACTATCAATAATAACGATTTTAAAAAAAAGTGAGAGAAATGTAACTGGACAATGTATAGAATATTAATCTATTTAAAGGTCCCTGGAATTGACTGAAAGAAGGCTGCACCATAATAATTTATAGTGTCTAAACAAACAGAATATAAAAATATGATCAATAGATATAAAGCTAAAACCTCTGATATGATTTTTACAATATGCAGGTCACAAAACATCTAAGGTCCTAACTTCATTTAGAACTATGTTTAACGTATTGTCCAATATTAATGAAAAATTTATAGAAAACACAAGAGAGTGTAAGTGGCTTAAGTTTTACAAATGCAATCCACAAGTGAAGGTTTTGCTACATGTATTATAATCTTTTGCAATTTGGGGCTCTTTTTATTACATCATAGACTGACATGTAGAATACTTGGCAAAATCTTGTAACAAGCAATTCCTACTTGCCCAAATATAAAATATTCAGTGTCCTATGAATTGAAACATAAGCCCTTAAAGTTACTGAACTAATGAGCTTTTTCAAATAAGTACACTGAGTTAGCATTATCTGCTCAGAAATTATGCTCAGCTTAGATATGAAGGTCAAACAGGTCAGAGAACGAAACGTCAACCTATAGTTTTACAGATTCACAAATTCTCCATGTTCTACAAGAGGATGGGTGACCTTGGGAGGGTAGGCAGTTCAGAATCCATTAAGCTGAAGTTGAGACTTCTTATAGAAGTTCTTAGGTTCTGACGTCAAGTGTGCTTCAGTACTCAGCTCCAAGAATGA
>NW_005871312.1:661284-677508 GCF_000147115.1 Myotis lucifugus | reverse complement strand
CCATGGATTCCTGATGTTCCTGGGGCGGGGGGCGGGGGCGAGGACATCCCCCCACTTGGCTTATGGCCATGTGGAACTCTACATATGGACTAATAGGCTGTAAGTCGCATGGATGCTCTCAGTAAACTTTGCTCCTGCTGTTTTTGTCTGTGATTTCATTCTTTGATTTCCATGAGACAATGAGCTCAGGCTAACATCCTACATTTTTGGTATCAAGATGACATTGTTAAATTGGTTTTGAAAATTAAAAAATTAATCTGATCGATCGAGAGTAGTCTATTTATTCATCTGTGCTGTTTGGTTTTGTTGAGGGAGGTATTAACTTTTTGACCTCAACACACTTTCTTACATTTCATCATATACTTGTCAGAAAAAAATTGTCTGACTCTGCAACTGTGTTTCTTTCTCTCAGGCTGCATTGCAGATGCCCTAATTCCCTGGGAGAACATGTATTCATTTCTCTTTTTGTTATCAGTCTCATGTCTAACACATGTTGTACTTGTAGAAGATGCTAGGCTGGGCATTCTATGACTTTCACTTAGAATGAGGCAATGAATTGCACTGTTCAGAACACTGTCCCTTTGCACACTTTGACAGGAACATTATTATTTGCAAATCTAAGTATATTAGATTCCATAATGAAAGAATGTTTCTAAAGTCAATAGAAGCATACTTAAAATAGGATAAGGAAAGCTGCTTAAATACCTGAAAATGTGAAAAAGCTATAGTTTATTTTAAAAAATAGTGTAGGAAATTAAAATTTTCAATTTAAGTGTTTATATTTTTAGAAAGCCAAAATTGATTTAATTCACTAGTTCTACATTTCACAATGACTACCATAGGAACTTTTATTCTTTCACTATGAGATTTTATTTTTACACTATGACGCTCTCACTTCCTTATTTTTCAGTTACAATTTCCTCTTTTTTATCAGCAAAAATACCCTCATCAGCCTGAAATTTTACTCTTTCCAAGATGATCTCTATCTATCTAATCATACAATGCTACACAGGCCTGTGAAAATATCCTTATACTTTGTGCCTAAGGGGATTGGTCAGTTGATTTATTATCCTTTTGTACTAGAAATAGGACAAAGTATATGAAGACCTGAGTTAAAATACAGTTTATGGCCAACCATGCTTTCACATGAAATTTGTATGAAGATCTCCCTTCTTTATGGTGACATTTAATATACATAAAGTGCACTGTGACCTGCTCTTGGGCTCATTATATTTGCACTTAAAAATATCCAAAGACATATAATTAATATCTACAGCTTTTATACTCTACCATTTGAAAGCTCTCTGGCAGAAAGCAGAAATGACTTTGAAAAATGGTCCCAGTGATTGGACTGATGATATACAAGAATTCAAGGACTAACTTTCAAGGACTACCTCCTAAATACAGTCACAAGCTCCCCATGCTCAGGCTTTCATAATAGCATCACAATGTTTTCCCCAAAAGAACTCAAGGAGTTTATGCAAAGATTGTTGACATGATTTTTATTCTCAATCATGCAGCATTTCTATGGGTATTATTATTCTACTTTGCAGATAGTTAAGGTTGTTGTAGCCCATATGTTTAAATAAAGTCTGTCTCAGAGCTTTTAGAATTTTTTGAGAAACAATTATATAATAGAAACTTCAAATTTAGTTTCCCGGGATCTTGCTTTTTCTGTGTTTTCCTCATTTCTTTTTGAAGAATTGAGTACATCCCATTATGAAGGCATTATAAAATAAAATGTTTCTACCATCATACAACCTTCTTGAGTGAAATGCATTATTCAACCTTATTCAATAAAATACAACATAATATGGGGTTTCTGTGAAACCAGTATCCATGCTAAGAATAAATTTTAGGAAAAAATACAAGATAAATTATTTCTAAACTCAAGCTTTTTAAAATAATATTAATCCTAATATATAAAAACCCTGGGTCTGTCAGACCAGAGGCTCGACCAACCCAGAAGTCAGTCCTGCAGTCAGTGCAGGGTTGCCGTGGAGACCCAGCACTGACTGCTGCAACTGCAGGCAGGGTGACCCAGCACTGACCGCTGAGGGGGCTGAGATTCAGGCCTGGGGAGAGGCCTGAAGAGAGAAGCAGGGTCTGATCCACAGCTGTTGATCAGCACTTGCCTTTCTCTTTCTCTTTCTCTCTCAGTAGTGCCAGCAGCCAGGCCTCCATTTCTCTCCAAGCCTCCACACATACCCCCTTTGATAGGCCCAGAGATGCTGACTGGCATAGAAAGTGACCAATCAGAACCAAATCTGGGTGAACTGTGAAGTGCCAATGGCTGCCTAGGAGGCAGAGTTTTTGACGGTGACCAATTAGAACCAAATTGGCAGAGGAGAACAGTTAGGGGCGAGATCAGGCCGGCAGGGGAGGGCAGTTAGGGGTGATCAGGCAGGCAGAGG
This sequence comes from Myotis lucifugus, assembly GCF_000147115.1. Classification (NCBI taxonomy): domain Eukaryota; kingdom Metazoa; phylum Chordata; class Mammalia; order Chiroptera; family Vespertilionidae; genus Myotis; species Myotis lucifugus. The sequence continues at coordinate 675,094 of NW_005871312.1, read as the reverse complement.
AAATTAGGGGCGATCAGGCAGGCAGGAAGAGAGGTTAGGGACAATCAGGCAGGCAGGCAGGCAGGAGGTTTAGGAGTGATCAGGCAGGCAGGTAGATGAGCGGTTAGGAGCCAGTGGTCCCAGATTGCGAGAGGGATGTCTGACTGCTGGTTTAGGCCCTATCCCACCGGCAGTCGGACATCCCCCAAGGGGTCCACAATTGAAAAGGGTGCAGGCTGGGTTGAGGGAACCCCCCCCCTCTGTGCACAAATTTCATGCACCGGGCCACTGATAATAATATTAATAAACAAAAACAAAACCTTGAAACTTGTGTCAGAGTGTAAGTTTAAGAAATTAAAAGATACCTTATTTCACTGATAAAGAAAAATTTATTTTCCTCTGGCATCTATAGATAGGAAGGTTGGTTTCCAAACAGTGGAGTTATAGATCTTAGCAACATAGTCACAGAAAATAAAAGGGACTATAAAGGGAGTTTCATCTCACTCATATGGAGCTTGTGACTGATGTCAACTCTAGTGAAAGTTGCACATATTCTCTCAGAAACAAGGGACTTTTTAGTAATATTGACATATTTTTATCCACCTTGTGACAAAGATGGTAAACCGGTTATTGTGGTGAAGAGCACACTACAATGCTATCACATTCCTGTTATTCTTCACAAATAATTTCAGGATGAAGTAAAGCAGCAGTAAGTGGCGGGAAGTAAGCTTAGGCTGGAGTAATTTTACCAAAGCTAGCCCATTCTGGCATCTAATTTCAAGAAGGTAAAAAGTAATAAATCATTATTTAGGGAAATACATAATGTATTTTCTAATATATTAATTTTAAACTGAGGCTTTTCACACATATAAGTGAAATTGTTTTCACTTTTTCCTAAGAAACAAAGGGATACTGACTAATATAACATTCAAGTAAGAACCTCAATAATCACATGCAGGTGCCCACGTACACACACCCTCATGAAGCTGAATGTTTAAAACATAGTAATTGCATAATATCTAAAAAACAATTAAAATTTAAAACACAAAACAAATAATTTTATTTAACTAAACCAACTTCAAAAACACATACTTGAGCCCAGCCGGCGTGGCTCAGCAGTCGAGCATTGACCTATGAACTAGGAAGTCACAGTTCAATTCCTGGTCAGGACACATGCTCGGGTTGAGGGCTCTATCCCCAGTGTGGGGCATGCAGGAGGCAGCCAATTAATGACACTCTCTCATCATTGATGTTTCTATCTCTCTCTCCCTTCCTCTCTGAAAAATCTATAAAAATATATTTAAAAACAAAACATATACTTGAATTAAGGCCAGGTTTTAGAAAGAGAGGTAAGCATTTTTTAAAATTGATTTTTAGAGAGAGGAAGGGGGAGAGAAACATCCATGTGCTGCCTCCTGGCATCCTAACTAGGGATCAAACCTGCAACCTGTGTATAGGCTCTGACTGGAAATTGAACCTGCCACCTCTTGGAGTATGAGAGGCCACTCCAACCAATTGAGCCCAAACCCTCCAGGACAAGAGGTAAATATTTTAAACACACATACACATTCATGCATATATGTACACACATGGAAACATACAGGACAACTTCAAAACTATAATAAAATATAGAGACAGAAAAAGTAAATAAGCTCAAAGATTGAAAGGCATCTATAACATAAATTCCACATGAACAGGGACTTTGGTTTCTTCTTTGCTTTATGCTCAAAATTTTGACCAGGTGCATACTTAATATATATTTGGTTAATGAATAAATAAAGGTAGAGAACAGAACCATCTATATTTCTATATATTGAGAGCTACCTGAAAGGGGCTAAGTACTATGCATTGTCCATATTACTCTTATTTTGAGAAGTACTAGAAAATGCTAGTTTTCCAGGTAGAAATAAGTCATGAATAGGAATTGTAATGCCTCAGGAAACTAAATTATAAAATTTACATTATTTGCAGTTTTGAAATCCTTAAAAATGATTATTTATTTATTCACTTATTCATTGATTTATGTATTACAACTATCTTAACCATTTGTAAAATAAGAATAAATAACAATACTCCACTTTTAATGAAATAACAACACTTTTATTAAATTTACTTTATTTTCAAACAAATGGACAAGCGAGTAGTATCATTTGTTTTTTTCCAGGTTTGCTAATTTCTCTGATATTAACATGACTTCCTATAATATTGATTACCATTATTAGACCATTTAAAAATTTTATTAAAATATATTTTTATTGATTTCAGAGGAAGGGAGAGGAAGGGAGAGAGACAGAGAGAGATAGAAATATCAATGATGAGAGAGAATCGTTGATTGGCTACCTCCTGCATGCCCCTTACTAGGGATGGAGCCTGCAACCCTGGCATGTGCCCTGAACGGGAATTGGGAATTGAACTGTGACCTCCTCAACCACTGAGCCACACCCACCAGGCTAGATTATTTTAAATTTTAACATATATCATTAGATGCAATATGAGGATCACATTTCGCTAAATTGCGATACAGGAAAGATTATTTCACCATATTATGTCTTATGAAATAAGAAAAATAGCATGAAATTTTATATAGGTTGTATAGTAGAAAGACTGTGCAACCAAACACTTGTGATAGTCAAACAGTTTCTTGAATATTTGTTTTTTTTAATTCACATTCCTATAAATTTATGAAAGCAAATATTCAAATTTGTATAATCAAGTTTTCCTGATTTGAGATGTCCTATATTGATTAAATTAATAGCTCATAACTTTGTTTCACTTATTTTTATCTGACTTCAGACTTAGCTTCTAGATGTGCTTTGGAAATTAAATATTAATTTGTTATATGAGAAAAGGCTTGAGAGAGTACTCACATGTTCCTGCTTGCTCTCTCCTGCTGTCACCTTGAGAACACACTCAGGCTACTCTGCTGGAGGGCAAGGACAGCGATATCAGAGTCAAGTTCCCCCAGTTTGCCCCACCAAAGCCAGCATAGGTGCACTGACAGCCAGACATGGGAGTAACCCCAGCCAAGATTTGGACCTTGCCAATCACCCCAGATATAGAAACAATTTATTGTTCATGCCGCTGCAGCCTTGAAGAGCTTGTTTTTGTTGCTGTTCCTGTCATTGTTAAATTGCTCTATAGTGTCAGTGGATAATGGATATCAAAGTAGCCACACCAAGAAAAGTTTTGGTATTTATTTTATTTGCATGATTCTTCCTTCTTTCAGGAATTTGCTAACCTTATATTATTGAATCATAAGTGCAGCATTAAAGAACTTGGCAGTAATTAATTCAAGCTTGATTTATATCTATTAAAATATCTGAAAAGACCACACCAGAAGAGAGAATTAGTTGTGTCCTTTCTGTGTCCTCGTGGTGAACCCAAATTGACCTCATCAACTATCCTATTGATATCCCAGATACATTCTCTGAAGTGTTTTCCCTATGGATTTCTCTTCAGTTTGTTCTCTAAGAGCTATTAGGAATTCATTAGCAAGGAGTAGAAAAAAGCTGCCTATTTTCATTTGTGATGCCTGTGTTTATCCCGGTAATTCCTGACCCCTTAAACTTTGAATTCATTGAAAAACTGAAAAGACATAAATAAAAGCCTTTCCAAGGTTATGCAGTTATGCAGCATAAAAAAGTATCTTGGAGGAGTACACTAAGTCACTATAATTTCCTCCTAAAATGTATGCATATCTTTATATGTGTCATAATTAATACTATTATCTAACCTTGAAATTTTGAAAACATGTGTTCATTTTTCCTCAAAGAGTCAGGTCCACTGCAATGGCCTAGTAGTAGAATATAATTAAATTCTGAACAAGTTGTATCAAGTTGTTAAAAATTATTAACTTAGAAATTCACTGGGATGTATATGTGTGTTATAATAAGTAGAGGCCCGGTGCATGGTATTCATGCACTGGGGGGCCCCTCAGCCTGGTTGTGCCCTCTTGTGGCTCAGTAGCACTCCCCTGGGCTCGCTGCACCTTAGCTCTGCCTTGGAGGTGGGAGAGGCTCCCGCCACTGCTGCTGCACTTGCCAGCCATGAGCCGGGCTTCTGGCTGAGTGGCGTTCCCCCTGTGGGAGCACACTGACTGCCAGGGGACAGCTCCTGTATTGAGTGTCTGGCCCCGGTGGTCAGTGCCCATCATAGCAACTGGTCATTCTGCTGACCGGTCGATTTGCATATTAGGGTTTTATTATATAGGACTGGAGGCCCAGTGCAAAAAAATTTGTGCACTCGGGGGGAAAGGGGGGTCCCCCAGCCCGGCCTGTGCCCTCTCACAGTCTGGGACCCCTCAGGAGATAACGACCTGCTGGCTTAGGCCTGCTCCCGGGTGGCAGAGGGCACGCCCAATCCCTAGGTGCAGCCCCTGGTCAGGCTCAGAGCAGGGCCGATTGGGGAGTTGGGGCTCCGCCCCGTCATGCACAGAGCAGGGCGGATCGGGAGGTTGCGATGCCACCCTCAGTCACGCTCAGGGTAGGGCCGATTGGGGGGTTGTGGCCCCGCCCCCTGTCACTCACAGAGCCGCAGGGCAATCAGGGGGTTTGGGCGCTGCCCCCTGTCACGCTGATCCTGGTGCCGGGAGGCATATTACCCTTTTACTATATAGAATAGAGGCTTGGTGCATGGGTGGGGGCCGTCTGGTTTGCCCTGAAGGGTGTCCTGGATCAGGGTGGGGGTCCCCACTGGGGTGTCTGGCCAGTCTGGGTGAGGGGCTGAGGGCCGTTTTCAGGCTGGCGGGTGACTGAAGCTCCCAACTGCTCCTTTTTTCTTTTTTTTTTTTTTTCTATTCTGGATCAGCTTTAGCTCTGAGGCATCGCTGCTGAAAGCAGGTTTCTGGCCTTTGTTTACCTTCTGTATTTGATACAATGTTGCGGTCTGGCTGGCTGAAGCCCTGCTGACTGAAAGCCGGTTTCTGGGGTTTTGTTTAGCTTCTATATTTGCAACATAGTACAGAGTTGCTTAGAGTTGCAGCTGAGAGGCCGGCAACTCAGGCGGGGAACGTTGGAGTCCGCTGTCACTGGAGCAAGCAAGCCTCCCTGTTTGCTTCAGTGCTTGGCTGCCGGCCGCCATCTTGGCTGACAGTTAATTTGCATAAGGATATGCTGATTAGCCAATGGGAAGGGTAGTGGTCGTACGCTAATTACCATGTTTCTCTTTTATTAGTGTAGATGGGATGTTACTGGTGGAAACATGACTTCCAACATGCCCACATCAGAATCCCTTGAACTTGTGAATGTTATCTATATGACATGAAAAGGACTTTGCAAATGTGACTAAGTCAAAGATGTTGAAATGGGGAGGTTACCTATTACCCTGGTGGATCTGATGTAATCACAAGAGGCCACATAGGAGGGATGTGGGAAGGTCAGAGTCAGAGGCAACAGGATGTAATAGAAACAGATGGACTGATGCACTTTGAAGATGGAAGAAAGGCCCAAGAGCCAAGAAATATAGACATCCATAGAAACTGAAAAAAGCCAGGAAATAAATGCTTTCATCAAAACCTCCATGAGAAAACAGCTTTGTTGACACTTTTTACTTCTGATCTCCAGACCAGACCGGTAAGAGAATATTTTTGTGGCTTTTTAATCTACTAAATTTTTTAATAGTTTAGTTTGTTACAGTACCAGTAAAAACAACAACAACAACATCAAGAAAACCTAACACATGGGCTATTGAGTTTATAAATCAATTGCCTGCTGTTTTGAGGCAGTGTTTAATTTTATTTGTTTATTATTCTCCCAGGCCTCAAGTTTGTCCGTTTCTAACATACCAGTGTTGAGGTCATCAGTGATTGGACTTGAAACCCAATCCCTGTTAGTCCTCATATTTATAAATTGATAAATGAAATTCAACATCTAACCATATGGCTGAATCATAGAGTCATAACAATTGAATCTTATCCAAACCTGGTTCTCCAAAAAGTATATGAGAGACATTTGTTAGCTTCCCTGGGAGTAACGTTAGGGTTTAAGGCTTGTCACCTATTATAGTAGTTGAAAAATTATTGCCCTATTGCAAGCATAGTTTATTAGAGAGACTTGGCGCAAGTTTGCTATGAATTCAAACTTTCCTATACATTGTATGAAGCAACATTTTCTTTTTTAAAAAAAAATCTTTATTGTTGAGAGTATTACAGATGTCCCTCTTTTCCCCCCATTGCCCCCCTCCCCTCAGTTCCACCCCTAAACCCTGGCCTTCACCACCCAAATGTATGTGTCATAGGTAATGCATATATGCATATAAGATCTTTGGTTAATCTCTTCCCACCCCCTTCTCTCCTTCCCTCTGAAATTCGTCAGTCTGTTCCATGTTTCCATGCCTCTGATTCTATTTTATTCACCAGTTCATTTTGTTTATTATATTCCTTATTCATTTATTTTTATATTCAATTGTTAATAGATATGTGTTCATTGCAATTTTATTGTTCATATATTTTTTTATCTTTTTCTTATTCCTCTTAAAGAATATCTTTCAACATTTCATGTAATACTGGTTTGGTGATGAACTCCTTTAGCTTTTTATTGACTGTGAGGCTCTTTTTCTGACCTTCAATTCTAAATGATAGCTTTTCTGGGTAGAGTAATCTTGGTTGTAGGTCCTTGCTATTCATAACTTTGAATATTTCTTGCCACTCCCTTCTGGTGTTCATAGTTTCTGTTGAGGTAACAGCTGACAGTCCTATGAGTGTACTCTTGTAGGTAACTAACTGCTTTTCTCTTGCTGCTTTTAAGATTCTCTCTTTGTCTTTAAGCCTTGGAATTTTAATTATGATGAGTCTTGGTGTGGACCTCTCTGGGTTCCTCTTGTTTGAGACCCTCTGTGCTCCCTAGACTTGTAAGTCTATTTCTTTCACCAGGTAGGGTAATTTTCCTGTCATTATTTATTCAAATAAGCTTTCAATATCTTGCTCTCTCTCTGCTCCTTCTGGCACCCCAAAATGAATATTGGTACACTTGTAATTCTCCCAGAGGCTCCTTACTCTATCTTCATATTTTTTTTATTCTTTTTGTTCTTCTGATTGGGTGTTTTTTTGCTTCCTCATATTTCAAATTGTTGATTTGATTTTCAGAATTCTCTACTATTGAATCCCTATAAATTATTCTTTATTACAGTTAGCGTGTGCTTAATTTATAACAGGTTCTTTTTCATGTTTTTGGCATTCTCACTAAGATCCTTGAAAGTCTCACTAAGTTCCTTGAAGCTCTCCTGAAGATCCTTGAGTAACCTCATAACCATGGTTTTGCACTCTGTGGTTTGCTTTCCTCCCTTTCTTTTATTTGTGACATTTTTTTTTGTTTCTGCATTTTGGCTGCTTCCCTAAGTTTGTTTCTATGTATTGGGTAGAGCTGCTATGTCTCCTGGAGTTACCTTGTATTGTAGGTATCCTGTAGGGCCCAGTAGTTCAGCCTCCCTAGTCACCTGAGCTGGGCACACTAGTTGCACCCCTGTGTGGGCTGTGTGCACAGTCTTATTTTATTGAGACTTGATTGCTGTTGGTGTCACTAGGAGGAATTGACCTACTGGACAATTGGTTGTGAGGATCAGATGCAACTACAGTGGGAGAGCTGCTAGGCAGAAAACACCCTTATGGAACAGGATTTGGTGCTCATTGACTCTTCCCCTTGAGTGGGTCACTTGTGGATGTAGAGTTGTAATCTGGTATGGTCTGAAGATGTCCACTAGGTGCAATGACTCTAGGGTCCCCAGGGAGGTGCACAGTCATCCACTACCTGGGGCCACTCAGGAGGAGCTATAGAAAAATCTGCTATTTTTATTGGCTTTGGAAGTGCCCAGGTGAGGCCCAGCAGTGAAGCAAGATGGGCTGGTGCTCGTGCTGGGTGTGGGCCTTTTATTGATAAGTTTGGGGTGTGCTGATCCCAACTGCTGCTTGTTTCAGAGATTTTAGCAAAGTCTGAAGTCTGGGCCAGATCAGGCCATACATATGGAAAAACTGCTGCCAATAGTTTGGGTGTAGCTGCAAATTGGATGGGGTAGGGTCTCAAGGAATCACCAGGCAGAGAGAACAGTTTGAGCTAGGTTGATGGGGCCTCAGATATGGCTGCCAGTTAGCCCTGTGACAGGGAAGGTCCCAGCACAGGAACAATGACTCCCGTGAACACCCTTATCTAGGAAAAAGCTACCTCTGAGTTCCTGTCCCAAAGCCAGACAATTCAATTCTTCCCTATATGTGTCTCGGTCTCCCAACACTTCCTGGTGCTGGAGCTCATAGGGGTCAAGTCTGAGTAAATTTATGTGCCAGCCCTTTAAGAGGGACACCTGGGTTTCCAGAAGCCTCAATCCCCACTGATTTTTACAGCCTGAAGTTATGGGGACTTCTCTTCCCATCTCTGAGAAGAGCTGGGTTGAGAGTATGGTGTGGGGCTGGGACCCCTTGCTCCTCATGGGTGACTCCACAGTGATGGTCTCCCTCCCAAATAAGGATGAAAAAAACAGCACACGTGGTTGTTTGACCTGCTTGTTATGCACCTCTGCCCCTCCTACCAGTCTCCATGTACTTTCTTCTTTACTTTTCTAGTTGTAGGACTTCCATTCAGCCAGCTTTTAGGTGATTCTGAATGATGGTTGTTCTATATTTTATTTGTAATTTTGATGTGGTTGTGGGAGGTGGTGAGTATCAGTGTTTACCTACACTACCATCTTGGTTCTCCCTGAAGCAATATTTTGTATTGTCTTTTATCTTTATTTTTAAATATATAATTTTTATTATTGACAGTATTACAGATGTCCCCCATATTTCCCCCTTATCCTCCCTCCACCCAGCCACTACCCCACCCCAGGCCTTCACCACACTGTTCATGGGCTATGAATATAAGTATATAAATTCTTTGGTTAATCTATTATACTTTAATATTTCTTTATATCATTCCTCTTGATCTTATTATGCTATTATTTAGCAAACAATCTTGCATTTCTGTACATTATAATATACTAGAGGCCTGGTGCACAGATTCATGCACCAGTGGGGTCCCTCAGCCTGGCCTGCAGAGATCAGCTGAAACCGGCAATCCAACATCTCTCGAGGGATGTAGTAGTGTTCAAAGCAGCAAGTAGCTGGGGAGGAGCCTGAGCCCTGGCTGGGTGTCGCGCCGCTCCCACTCATCCTGGCTCCTCTGCACCTGCCGCTGCTGCCACTTGGTAGGCTCGCTGCCACTCTGCTGTGGTCTCTGCGCGCCCATCCTAGGGTGATACTGGTGCACCCATGACCAAGAAGCAGCTGTGGGCTTGCACCCAAAAAGTCCTGATGCTGGTCCTAATTCTGGTCCTGGTTCCGGATGGGCGAGGGAGCGCAGGGGAAGTGTCTGCAGGAGAGGCTCTCACCACCACAGCGGCACTTGCCAGCCAAGAACCTGGCATCTAGCACCCATTGGTCAGCTGAGTGGTGCTCCAGCTGTGGGAGTGCACTGACCACTAGCGGGCAGCTCCTGCATGAGTGTCTTCCCCCTGGTGGTCAGTGTACATCATAGATACTGGTTGAGCAGTTGAGCGGTCAAACGATTGCTTGAGCTTTTATATATATAGATTTAGGCATTTTGAATACTTGTCTTATTGTTCTTTTCTTTATTATAGTTAAAAGTTTTCTGACTGTACTCATAGGCTTATTTTTTCCACACTTTGATGGAGCCCTTTGTTATTCACAAAACTTTCAAATTTGACTATTTCATTTTTATCAGCCCAGTAAATTTGGGACAAAACTGTGTATTACGCAAAATGTGTGTGTCCTTATGTATTTACTAGAGGCCCAGTGCACAAATTTGTGCCCGGGTGGGGGGCCCCAATTGGGATGGTTTGGGGCTGGGCCTGTAGGGAGGAGGAGACAGTGGGAAGCTAGCCAGCCCTGATCTGGGCCTGATCAGGTCAGGGATGGCTGGTGGGAGGGGTTGTGAGTGATTGGTCAGCAGGCCCCGCCCCTGATTGGGATGGGGGAAGCAATCAAGGGCGGGGTCAGCTGGGGGGAGGAGCTGTGGGGAAATTGAGGTGGTGGGGGCCCATAGGGGGTGGGGCTAGCCAGGGGAGGGGCTGAAGGAAATTGGCCAGCTGGCCCCACCCCCTATTGGGGTGGGGGGTGCGATCAGAAGTGGGCCAACCAGGGGGAAGGGCCGAGGGGGATTGGCCAGCCACCCTGCCCTCAATTGGGGTGAGAGAATCTGATCAAGGGCAGGGCCAGCTGTGGGTAGAGGCCATGGGAGGTTGGCTGCAGTGGGCATCATAGTGACCAGTCATTCCAGTCATTATGGCGTTCCATTTGCTGGCTTTATATGTATATAGATAGTTTTCTAGTCAATAAGACTATTGTTTTTCTCTCTAAAACTTAGGTATCCTTTCATTAACACCTATCCTTGACTGAATTCCAGAACTACTCTTATGTTTGTATGAACTTTTCAGCAAGATATGAATTTATCTCTAATAAACTATGCTGCTGGCAGAAAGCAAAGGGGACCTCCGAGGAGTCGTTACAATTTAAGGAGAAAAATGCTCATAAACTTTTAAAAATTAAAATAAAACTTTATAGCTAATCACATGTAATAAGAAGTTCATTTTGTATATATATTTTTTCTATTAGAAAACCTTAAACCTTGCCAAAAGTTCACTTTTTTGGTAGCCTAAAATAATTTGGATGCATAGGAACTCTTTCAAAATTAACTGCATGTATACAATAAAAAAGATTTCCACTGCACATACTGATTAATTCAAAGTCACTGTAAAAAATGCCTCCAAGTAAAAACAAAACATTGTTCTTTATCATGTGTGTAATACTAAGCATGCATGCAGAAATAGCCTATTTATACATTTATTTTATGTTTTCCCTCGAATTATCTTTTAGTGCTTTGTTAATTTTCCAATTCAGTGAATGCAGAAAAATTTACCAGGGTTTTTCTAAAAATGCTCATTAATGAATCACAAATACATATTCCAGATAAAGATTAAAATTCATACCTAGTATTGGCACTATGCATTTTTGAAATGTTTTATAATTTCTAACAAGACACTATGCATCTTTGGTTATCAAGGCTGCCAATAATCACCAAGTTTTTGCTGATGGAATAAGAAAACTCTTCTTAACACATTTTAGTTCTTAAAATAAAGATATTGTGATCATCTTTCTGGGATGATCCATTTTGTGATATGCCTTAAATACCCTTTGGTGCAAGTCAAATGACATAGATGGTGACATCCAGAAAGTAGCAGCTCTTACAGGCATTACATTTGCAACCTTGGCAAGGATAAGAAATGTTTATGTTCTGAATCAAAGAAAATTTTCTATGGTTGAAAGTCAATAGTCAAGTTGTAATGACAAGTCACATTTAATATATTTGTGGCATAAATATTTATATATATATTCATGACATATTTTGTCTCACCACAAAGCAGCCTAAAATCTAAGAATTTATGTTTTATATAAATGATATGCAGGGTTGACATTTCATGAAGTTGGAATCTTCTTTTTTATGTACTGAAACTCAATAGAGTCAATTGAGTTATCAATTTCTCCAGGCCTCTGTTTTACTTAAACAAGTGCCATCTGTTAAGAGTTTGTTTACATGCTTCTGTGACTCTAGGTCTATTTTTGATCATCAGTTTATTTGGTTCATTATGTTCCACATATTAGTGAGATCATGTGGGAAGAGACCAACCAATGAACTTGTATGCATATATGCATAACCCGTGGACACAGACAATGAGGTGGTGAGAGCCTGGGGGGTGGGAGGATGGGAGTGCAATGGAAGAAGTTTATGGGTGAAAAAGGGGGACTTATGTAATACTTTCAACAATAAACATTTAAAAAATAAATCAATAAAATATTAAATACAAAAAAAATTAAATGTCAGTACCACGGGGTGGGAGGGGACCTTTTTTTAAGATTTTTTTTCTTTATTGATTAAGGTACTACATATGTGTCCTTATCCCTCATTGCCCCCCCCCCACTCATGCCCTCACCCCCCTGGTAAATTTGTTTAAATGATATGGTTTGGTGTAAAGGTCCTTAAAACAAGGATGGCTTTTCATGAAGGCAAAAGAATAGGGGAAATTAGAGATACAGCAAAGATCTAGATTTTGTTTTTATTTCTCCTGTTTCAATTGTTAAATAAATATCAAGTTGGTTCAAAAATATAGGGAAGGAAAAATTTGAGTAAAGTAAAATCGAGAGACCACTTATCCCAATACCACTTCGTTTCTCTTTTGACCAATTTTTCTGAAAGATGTAATCTTATTGGTCAGAGTCCTTCCTGCTGAATGTGAGATTAGGTGAAACTGGATATGAATAAAGATCAATGATAAGCATGATTTAAAGAAGTGTGTTTTTGGGTGGAGTTTATTGGCAAGGGATCTTGGAGCTATAACGTAAGTTCCTTGTTCCAGAATAATGTTTGTGAATTTAAAAATATATAATTCTTCTTTCATAATAAGTGATTCTGAAATGGATATATGTTCAAACCACATCAACATGTGTCTTTGGCCTTTTCAAATAAAAATGACATAGTAATATAAATTAGAATATTGTAAACTTTATAGCAATATGGCTTACTCTTTATAAGTAAACAATTTCTTACCTCTTCAGATGTAGTTGTGAAGCCTTAGACAATAAGTTATATACATTTTTGCTTCTGAAACATTCCAGCTGACAATTATTTTTATTAGTTACACCAATTTGCATATTTTAATGTGCTTAGAACTTAAGTCATATACATAGAATCTTCTCAATATTATATGCATTGAGTGAATTATGTTTATTTAGATGGGTATAAACTAGCAGTTTTAAAAACTTATATTATCCTTAAGGGTATCCTTTAAGGATAGTCTGTTAAGGCTATTTAACATTCAAAATATCTAACCTAGAAAATCGAATTTTTAAGAGCTTCAGTTTCTAATGCTACATAATAAATGCTGGCTTAATAATTAACACATATATTTCTTTTTCAGAGAGCTTAAAAAAAATGCACTCACTGTACTTAACGTGTGTTGCATTACTTAGCTATTAGGATATTTTACATATAATCATAAACAAAAATTGCAATTTTATATCATAGTTTAGAGCAGCATCTTTGACACCAAGTGACTTGGACTGAAGTCCTGACACTGCCACTTACTGCCAGGATGACCTTGAAAAGGATTATGTTTCTTAGAAACTGGAAAAAATAGTAAATACTTTGCTATTATTATGCAGTACTTCCTTTGTAATTTTTCATCCTGTTTTCATTTTTATATTCTTACAATGTTTTTTGTTCAAATTTGCATCTTATATTATCCCATAATCTTGCTTATATTGCTGAGATATGCTGTTAACAGCTGCTTATTAACTATTCTCAAAACTCAAATTAAGGTTGTAATGTGTCACCTTCTGATGGCTAGTAGCTGTCTGATTAGGGCATTTAAAATACCATTGCTCATAAGCCATTGTTCATAAATGTAAATAGTATCACCTTAGTGTAGCTCTGTTAACAAACAAGGCTGAAATATCTCTTACATTAGCAGACCAGGAATGGAAGTTACTGAACCACTCTAATGAGTGCTCTACCTTCATTATTTAAAACAAAAAACAGAAGAGACATAACAGCATCCATATGACTAAATAAAATTTTAAATTCTTGATAAATCCAATTATTCTCAATGTAGGTATAGATCTAAATTGACTTGTTGGACATAACTAGATGATACATGAGTATGACATTGATTATGAAAAGTTCATTTGTTTTATTTTTCAATTTTTTAAAGAGAACCTTTATATAATTTCTATATTCATGTATTTCTTTCCTTTTGCTATTATACATATATTAAATCTTCATGGATCACTTACACA
>NW_005871312.1:657499-661119 GCF_000147115.1 Myotis lucifugus | reverse complement strand
CTCTATCTTGGTATTATTAATCATGTTTATAGATTTTAAAATTGTATTTGTTTCTCATTTTCTTCTAAAACATTTTAAAACCAGATGTTCTATTTGTGTGTCTTAAGATTTAACAATAAAATAATGTTTTATAGATAAGCTTATGCTAGCTTTCATCCAGTGAGAAAACACACACCTAGCAGTGCATTTTTATAGTACTAGAATCATTGTGAAAGAGAGGTGCAATTCCTAACCCATTTCTGGGATTAAAATACACACAGATATTACATAATTCTCAAGGAAGTTTTGAGATTCAGGGACAGGAGATATTTTTGCTGTATTTACCTTTTGGAATTCTGGTCAATGGCCACCTCCCAGGCATTCTACACATCCCAGTGGTATGGGAACAATGGAGTGGGTTCGGGTATGTGGCGTATTACTGTGTCAGAGTTGCAACTCATCACTCTAAGAAAGAACTACTGAGTTTCTGGTGGTCCTCTAAGGTGAGGAGAGAGTGATGTACTAGTACTAGTATTTCCTTGTACAACCATGGACAGCACTTAGCATAACTGGGAGAGATAGGTGGCAGATTTGAGAGGTGTTGTGAATGTGCACCTATACTGCCAGGAGTTGAAGAATGGAAGGTAAAATTGATGATAAAATGAGGATGAGAACATCAAAGTGTTTAATTTTGAAGTGAGGTGAGGAAAGACATAAGAATTTGATACAGTCATGTGTTTATATCAAGTGATGTAAATTTAGAATATTGTTGACTTTCCAAAGACTTTTAGGAATCACTGTCTGGTGTTCTAATGCCATCCGGGGCAGAAGGACAAAGAGAAGAAAAAATAGAACCCTTAGAACTTTGAACTTTAGATGGAATGTTTTACATTAAGAGAAAGGCCTGTTGTTCATTTAGAGGGTGGTATCCAGGAGAATTGCATTTAATTTTAAAATATAGAAGAGAAAGCAAAAATTATATATATATATATATATATTAGAGGCTCGGTGCACTAAATTCGTGCACTGGGGGGGGGGGTCCCTCAGCCCAGCTTGCCCCCTCTCACAGTCTGGGAGCCCTCAGGGGATGCCCTACTAATGGCTTAGGCCCACACCCCATGGGGAGCGGGCCTAAGCAGTCTGGCCACAGAGGCTCGGAGCAGGCACCGTGTGTGTGTGTGTGTGTGTGTGTATGTGTGTGTGTGTGTGTGTGTGTGTGTGTTTTAAATTGCTATTATGGAGAACTGGAATAGAGAGAAAAAGTCAGAATACCAATATTATTGATTAAAAAAGGCTACTCTGCAATAAACCTGTACAAATACAAGTTAATCAATAAAATATATTTAAGTGCAAATGGGTTATGAACTAAGCTATACTTTCTGTTGTTTAGCTTGTATACAATAAGCTAAACAATATTAATAGATCCATTAGAAATTATAAAGAAGTAACATGATGATACTCATAAAATTATCTTATTAAAAATTAACGTGTGGCATTCAGAATACAGAAAAGGTTTTAAATGAGTCTAGAAACTATTCTATTTAGCTCAGCTCTCAATCCTCAGATTCAGCTTTTGGTCACTTTTTACCGGGGTCACTGAATCAATTACTTATTTACATGATTCATCCACTATTCTGTTATTTTAGGTATCATATATCACATGGATAAATATTTGAGTTTCATTAAGTATTATGTCTTCTTATTTTTCTCCTTAGTGAGCTTTTTGTCATTTAAAATGTCAGAAACCAGCTACACAGCAGGATGTCAAAATCTGGAGATCTTAGATTTAAAAGCAGTAAGAAGAAAATTCCCTCCAGAGTTTTATTTCCATTGATAAGCCCAGATTATAAAAGAGAAAAGATTCCAATCCTAATATGAAGAACTTGAAGAGCCAATATGAGATGACAACTGAATTATCTTTTGTTTTCATGACACTTTTTATTATATGAAAAATCCCAAATATATTCAAGTCTATAAATATTTTTTGAAAGACCAATATGTAAATCCAAATATATTATTTGTAGTGAGCTTGGTCGATAAGACATAATAAGGATCTTTCCATTATGGTCCAGGATGTAACTTTCTCTGTTCATCCAGAAGACCAGAAGAAAGGTTGTCCAGTTTATACCTAATACAGTGGTTGCTTGAGTAGATATTATAAGGACACACATATATGCATTGGTAATATGACTAAGTATATGCTTCAGGCTCTTGCAATATTAAGCCATATCTGCTTATAACAGATTTTAAGATTAATTTTATGTTTCTAGATAAATTGGACAGTCATTGCCATCTTCTTTAAGAAGAACCTGTGGACTCCACATGGGAGAGAACATAAAGTCAAGAGAACCAGGGGAAAATATTTTGCTCAAGGTAGCACAATGATCTCTGAAGTTTAGCCATTTTTAAAGTTATAATTATGTTTGTTTTTCTATCTTCCAAGAAGATAGAAAATATCAGTAGTAAAAGGCATGTATGTATGTATGTATGTATGTATGTAGGTATGTATGTATTTGAGCAACCAAATCCTTAATGAATTCATGGGTGATACTTATGCTAAAGAAGTACTTCTCCCTGGCCAGTGTGGCTCAGTGGTTGATCATCAACCCATGAATCATGAGGTCAGGGTTCAATTTTCTGTCAAGGCACATGCCTGGATTTCAGGCTCAATCGCCAGCAGGGCACATGTAGGAAGCAGCCAATCAATGTCTCTCTCTCATCCATGTTTCTGTCTTTCTCTTTCTATCTTTCTACCTGAAATCAATAAAAAGCATATTTAAAAAAGAAAGTACTTTTAATGCTAAAAGACAAGTGGACATACATTTAGTGAGAACACAGAATCTTACACTTCCTTTGACACCATGATGGTGTCAAAATAACTTTCCTAAAATGAAAGTCCTTAACTCATCCTAGATTAAGCAAACTATTATGAGAATATTTTATAACCCACTAGGGGCCCAGTGTACAAATTTGTGCACCTTGAAAGGAACTGTGGGCCATGAGGCTGCGGTGGGCACAGGGACAGGTCTTGGCCCATCCTCTACGTCCCTGTCCGAAACTCCCTCCATGGCCCCTGGTCCCCTGTCTGCTGGCAGTCCCAATCTTGCCACCACCGCTCCCACACGCTGAGGGTGCCAGTTCTGCTTGTACCCGTTGATGGCACAGAGTGATTGGGGCGGCTCCAGAAGGGGGTGTGAGTGGGGCCAACACAGTCAGTGGGTGTGAACTGTGGCAGCTGAAGCGAACAGGAGGCTTGCTTGCTCCAATGAAGGAGGAAGCCAAGGTTTCCCGCCTGCTGCTGCCGGCCACTGAGCTGCAGTTTAAGAAACATTGTTGCAAATATAGAATCTAAACAAAACCCCAGAAACCTGCTTTCAGTCAGCCGGGATCTCAGAGCTGGAGTCGCAACAAAGTTTCAAATACAGAAGGTAAACAAAGCCCAGAATCCTGCATTCAGCAGCCGAGCTCTCAGAGCTGGAGCCGAGCCTCAGAGCTAAAGCCGGCTCTCAGCACCAGTGACAGCCATAGAAGGTAAATAAATCCCAGAATAAAAAAAAAAGGAAAAAAAGGAGAGGTTGGGAGCTTCAGGCACCCGCCAGCCTGAAAACGGCCCTCAGCCCCTCACCCAGACTGCCAGGCAC
>NW_005871312.1:606719-657039 GCF_000147115.1 Myotis lucifugus | reverse complement strand
CAATCAGGGGGTTTGGGTGCTGCCCCCTGTCACGCTGATCCGGTGCCAGGAGGCCTCGCGGCTCCGCTGATCCCGGTGGTGGGAGGCATATTACCCTTTTACTATATAGGATAGAGGCCTGGGGGCCGGCTGGTTTGCCCTGAAGGGTGTCCTGGATCAGGGTGGGGTTCCCCACTGGGGTGCCGGGCCAGCCTGGATGAGGGGATGATGGCTGTTTGCAGCTGGTCACACACCCTTCAGGGTGGGGGTCCCCACTGGGGTGCCTGGCCAGTCTGGGTGAGGGGCTGAGGGCTGCTTTCAGGCTGGCAGTTGTTGACTGAAGCTCCCAACCGCTCCTTTTTTTTCTCTTTTTTTTTTATTTTATTCTGGGCCAGCTTTAGCTCTGGCTCTAGCTCTGAGGCTTCCGCTGGTTTGTTTGCGTTCTATAATCGAAACATTGTATAACTTTGTTTAGCTTCTATATTTGTTAGAATGTTTCAAACTGCCAGCTCAGAGGCCGGCAAGTCAGGCGGGGAACGTTGGAGTCTGCAGTCCCTGGAGCAAGCAAGCCTCATGTTCGCTTCCAACTGCCTGGCTGCCGGCCGCCATCTTGGCTGACAGTTAATTTGCATATACTCACTGATTAGCCAATGAAAAGGGTAGTGGTCGTACGCTAATTACCATGTTTCTCTTTTATTAGTGTAGATTAGAGGCCCAGTGCACAAAAATTTGTGCACTCGGCAGGGGGGGGGGGATCCCTCAGCCTGGCCTGTGTCTTCTCGCAGTCTGGGATCCCTTGGGGGATGTCCACCTGCTGGCTTAGGCCCGCTCCCTGGGGGATTGGGCTAAGCTGGCAGTCAGACATCCCTCTGGCAGCCCGGGAGCCCTCGGGGGATGTCCACTTGCCAGCAGGGAGCAGGCCTAGCTGCAGTCGGACATCCTTAGTGCTGCTGAGGAGGCGGGAGAGGCTCCCACCACCACCGCTGTACTGGCAGCCATCAGCTTGGCTTGTGGCTGAGCAGAGCTCCCCCTGTGGGAGCACACTGACCACCAGGGGGCAGCTCCTGCATTGATCATCTGCACCCTGGTGGTCAGTGTGTATCATATTGACCAGTCATTCCCAGTCGTTCTGCTGTTAGGGTCAAATTTGCATATTACCCTTTTATTATATGCCTCAAGCCCCCAGCAGGGACCCTCCCCCCTTGA
Source organism: Myotis lucifugus (assembly GCF_000147115.1). Classification (NCBI taxonomy): domain Eukaryota; kingdom Metazoa; phylum Chordata; class Mammalia; order Chiroptera; family Vespertilionidae; genus Myotis; species Myotis lucifugus. The sequence continues at coordinate 655,854 of NW_005871312.1, read as the reverse complement.
GGGTGTGGCAAGCCTGGGTGAGAGGCTGAAGGCTTTTTTCAGGTTGGCCGCAGACCCTTCAGGGCAGGGTTCCCTGCTGGGGTGCCTGGCGAGCCTGCAGTCCCCAGCCACCCAAGCTCCAGGCTGGTCACAGTCCCCAGCAGTTATCTGGGACTTATTTATCTCCTATAATTGAAACTTGGTTGCCTTTAGTGGAGGCCACAGCCAGCCAGGGCAGGCGGGAAGCTTGGCTTCCTCCATCGCCGGGGCAACCAAGCCTCCTGCTTGCTCCAGCTCCGTGGCTGCCAGCCACCATCTTGATTGGGTTAATTTGCATATAGTCGCTCTGATTGGCTGGTGGGTGTGGCTTGGGGCATAGCAAAGGTACAGTCAATTTGCATGTTTCTCTTTTATTAGATTAGATATTCTGGCCAATTTATTCCTACCAGGAAAAGTTGTATCACAGTTTTAAACTTTTCTGCATTAATTAGAAATACCTAACATTGGTGGTTTCTAAAGAAACCTTATTAAAGTTAACTCAGTTTCTAGAAAGACTACTCAATATTTAAAGTCTAGTTAGTTGGATTATATAAAAATATGCAATTTCAGAATATGTTGAAATCCATTATTTATAATAACCTTCTTTTTTAAAATTCTCACCTGAAGATATATTTTTATTGATTCTTGAGAGAGAGAGAGGGAGAGAGAGAGAGAGAGAGAGAGAAAGAGAGAGAGAGAGAAAGGTACATAGATGTGACAGAGAAATGTCTATTGGTTGCCTCCTGTACAACATTCTTTTGGTATACAGGACAACTCTCCAATCAACTGAGCCACCCAGCCAGGGTGCCAGTGAGTCTTAATAATATTATTAATTTTATTTTGGATAGCTAGCTTTGGATAGTTATCTTTTCATGCTCTCTCCTCAGACAATATCCTCCCTGCCAATGGTAGGATTTGGCCAAGGTCAGAGAAGTTTTATAAAACTTGAAGTTTTTCATGGAGATTATATATCTATTTTTCACTCTTTAAAAACAGAGCATAGTCATTCATGCAATTCTTCATATCAGAGGAGTCAAAACATTAATGACTCCATATTAAATCAACATAGTCCTACAAGAAACTAATATATTTTTTTACTTTTATGATTTACATTTTATGTAAAATACTAGAGGCCAGGTGCATGAAATTCTTGCATGGGGGTTGTGTGTCCCTCAGTCCAGCCTGCACCCTCTCCAATCTGTGACCCCTTGAGGAATGTCCAACTGCCCATTTAGGCCCCATCCCAGACCATCCCTCTTACAATCCAGGACTGTTTGCACTCTACCACTTGCCTGCCTGCCTGCCTGATTGCCCCTAACTGCTTCTGCCTGTCAGCCTGATCACCCCCTAACCACTCCCCTGATAGCCTGATCGATGCTTAACTGCTCCCTTACCAGCCCGATTGCCCCTCATGGCCCTCCCCTGCTGGCCTGGTCACCCCTAACTGCCCTCCCTTGCCAGGCCGGTCACCCTTAACTGCCCTCCCCTGCTGGCCCGATTGGATCAAACTGCCCTCCCCTGCCGGCCTAGTCACCCCTAACTGTCCTTCCCTGCCAGCCCGGTTGCCCCCAACTGCCCTCCCCTGCAGGCCTGCCCCCCCCAACCGCCCTCCTTTGCTGGCCTGGTCACCCATAACTGCCCTCCCCTGCTGGCCTGGGTCACCCCGAACATCCCTCGCTTGCCAGCCTGGTCACTCCTAACTGCGGCTCCCATGCCAGCTGATTGGCCCCAACTACCATCACTTGCAGGCCTGATCCCCCCTAATTCTCCCCTGCTGGCCTGGTACCCCCCAACTGCCCTCCCCTCAGGTCTGGTTGCCTCCAACTGTCCTCCCCTGAAGTCCTGTTCCCCTCCAACTGCTCTCCCTTGCAGGTCTGGGTCCCCCCAAACTGCCCTCCCCTGCAGGTCATGGTCTCCCCCAACTGCCCTCCTTTGCAGGCCTAATCGCCCACAACTGCCCTCCCCTGCAGGCCATCTAGTGGCGGCCATATTTGACCACATGTGGGTGGCCATCTTGTGTGTTGGAGTGATGGTCAATTTGCATATCACCTCTTTATTAGATAGAATGACTGAATGTCTTAGTCTGTTTGGGATGCTATAATACAATATCAATGATTGAATAGCTGAAAAACAACAGAAATTTATTTTTACAGTCCCAGAGGCTAAAAAGTTCAAGATCAAGGCACTAACAGATTTGGTGTTTAGTGAAAACCTACTTTCTAGTTCACAGGTGACACCTTTTTACTGTGTTTGCACATGGTAGATGAGGTGAGGGATCCCTGGGATATCTATTTATAAGGACACTAATCCCATAAATAAGGGCCTCCCCACTCTAGTGACCTAAGCACCCACTCAAAGCCCAAACCTTCTAATACCATTACATCTGAAATTAGGTTTCAACATGTGAATTTTTGGAGGTTGAAATATTCAGCCATAGCATGGAACTTAATGAAAATGTTGATGCATTAATATTGAAATTAGTTGGTTCTAATTTGTGAATTTGAATAAAACTGGTTATCATGATAAACCCTGCCATTAAATGTGGACATACTGCCAAAGTGCAAATTTTTGATTCAGGTAGCGCTGAATACGGTATAGTGAGATGGTAAATCATTAGCAAACAATTTATGCTTATTTTGCTGATAACACATTGGAATTATTCAATTTGCATTAGGCTTTCCACCCAGAGGACAAGGTTCTGCAAGGACAGTATAACGTAAGACATATTATTCTCTAAAAAAAAGTGTTCATAATTTGCCTGAATCCTTCTTTGACTTCTATTGTAATAGAATATTAAGGTAGCTTAATCAATAGTTTGAGGTGACAGTTCCAATTCTTATGGGTTTTGCTCCTATTAGTCTTCTTATGTTTGTGGGGCCATTAGTCCATAGGGTCTATGACAGCCGTGGGCAAACTACGGCGCGCGGGGCGGGATCCGGCCCGTTTGAAATGAATAAAACTAAAAAAAAAAAGACCGTACCCTTTTATGTAATGATGTTTACTTTGAATTTATATTAGTTCACACAAACACTCCATCCATGCTTTTGTTCTGGCCCTCCGGTCCAGTTTAAGAACCCATTGTGGCCCTCGAGTCAAAAAGTTTGCCCACCCCTGGTCTATGAGGTCAATATCTAGTACTCAGTTTTATATGGAAACAATTGATTTTGTTATATTTAAAGGAGCAGAATTAGAAGCAGTGGTTATATTTAAAGGAGCAGAATTAGAAGCAGTGGTTATTGTTTAACTAGAAGCCTGGCGCGCAAAATTTGTGCACTGGGAGGACGGGTGTCTCTCAGCCAAGCCTGCATCCTCTCCAATCTGGGACCCCTTGGGGACAGTCGGACATACCTCTCACAATCCGGGACTGCTGGCTCCCAACTGCCCTCCCCTTCTGGCCTGGTCCCCCCCCAACTTCCCTCCCCTGCTGGCCTGATCACCCACAACTGCCCTCCCCTTCTGGCCATCTTGTGACCACATGGGTGTGGCCATCTTTTGATCACATGGGGCTGCCATCTTGTGACCATGGGAGCGGCCATGTTGTGACCACATGGGGGTGACCATTTTGTGTGAGGGCATGATGGTCAATTTGCATATTACCTCTTTATTATATAGGATTTATAAACAGTAGTTATGTTAGTTTACACTCTTTTTAAATGCTTATTTTCTTGAGTAGATTCTATGTGTTTATATATATACTTTAACTCCTCTAACACAGTGATTTTCCACCCTAATTCATGTTTTATTTATTAGATATTTCATATTACATCTTAACCAATTGATAAAATTTCCTTAAACTTGAAAGTTTATTTCTATTGTTGCCACTAGACTCATTTTTTTTGTTAACTATGTATTCCAATAGGATATTAGGACGTTTCATGAATAGCTTCAAAAGTGATATCCTAAATGTCATTTTCATATCTATCAATTTCTGAATATCATGGAGTACTAATTATTTTATATCATTCTAAGGATCTAGCTAGTCTTCCCTATTTATTCAGGTTTTTTTTTTCATCTGATGACTCAATAATTAACAAAATCAAGCAGTTTTAGGCAATACATATGCAATAGAATTTAGTTTTATCTAATTTTAGGAACAGCTTTGGTGATGGAATAAAGTTCATTCTGTGACCAAGATTTAAATTCTAAATACACAGGGTCATTTTTAGGCTTTTTATTTATTTTTTATTTTTTTTAGGGAAATTGAAAATTTTCTTTTGTGAGAATCCTTGAGAGGAGGAAAATTATTGGAGAGGACTAAAGGGATGTGTGGAGAATACTGAGGAGGTAGAATAGGATAGGAGAAAGAGACAGATCCCAGGATTTCATGACAGATATGCTGTGAGGCTTGAGAAAAAGAAAGAATGTTGACCATCCAGTGTGGCTCATTGTTGAGCATGAACCTATGAACCAAGAGGTCATAGTTCAATTCCTGGTCAGGGCACATGTCTGGGGCTTGGGCTCAATCCCTAGTGGGGCATTCAGAAGATAGCCAATCAATGATTTTCTCTCATCACTGATGTTTCTATATCTCTCTCTGTTTCCCCCCATCTCTGAAATCAATAAAAATATATTTTTAAACAAGACTGTTAATAATAAAACAAAAATATATAAATTCTTTGGTTTATACAAAAATTTTTAGGCAAAGCAACTGAAAGGATAGAATTGTCATCAACTGAGATGGGAAAGAATGTGAGGGGAGCCAATTTATCAAGTTACATTTGAGATATTGTTGAGACATCCAACAGGTTGTGCAGACCAAGCCATTGGATATTACGTCTGGAGTTGAGAAGTTTGGGAATCATGGGCACAGATATGTATTTACTGTCCTGAGACTGAATAGATAACCCAGGGATTACTTTGCCTAGAAAAGAGCAATAAGGAGCAAGCCCTGGGTCAATCCAACATTAAGAATTTGTATTTATGCCATGCGTTTTGTAAATCCAGCTGACCATTTCATGCTCATTGTTTCTTTTAAAGGTATGTTTTGGGGCTTCCTCTTTGCTTGTCAACTTATCAAAGTCCACTCATTTTTGAAAATTGCTCTCTTGCTCTCACTGTCCTAACCAAGCCAGCACTATTTTTAATTCTTTCTTCCAGTTTTACTAAATTTAATGGGGTGATACTGGTTAACAAAATTATACAGGTTTCAAGTGAACAATTCTACAAAACATCATCTGTACATTGTATTGTGAGTTCACCACCCCCAGTCAGGTCTCTGTCAATCACCATTTATCCCTCCCATACCCTTCCCCACCTCCCCCACCCACCTCTCCCCAGCAATCACCATACTGTTGTCCATGTCCATTAGTTTTTTTTTCCTTTTTATTTTTTGTCCCCATTTTGCTCAATCCCTCCAACCCTCCCCTATCCTTATTCCAGTCTTGTTAAAAACATATTCAGCAATGAAGAGTGGACATTTAGCTTTTCTCTTTTTTTGTGTCTTACTCTTTTTTTTTTAAATCCTCACCCCAGGATATTTTTTTATTGATTTTTAGAGAGAGTCGAAGAGAGAGGGAAAGACAGAGAGAAATATGGATGTGAGAGAAACACACGGATTAGTTGCCTCCCGCACACACCCTGACCAGGGAGGAGCCGGAAACCTAGGTAAATGCTCTTGATGGAATCGAACCCAGGACCTTTCAGTCCACAGGCTGAGGCTCTATCCACTTAGCCAACCTGGCTAGGGCTGTCTTATTTTTCTTACTTCTAAATTTTAACAGATATCTGATAAGGCATAGTCAAAAGAAGAGATTTTTGGTATAATAATGCTTCAGTTATTTATAAAGGCAATCAAAATTAGCAAAGGAAAAGTTTATCTCCCTGAATTTTACTGTGAATAATTAGAATTTTGTTTTTAATCGCCAAGCTAGGACTACACCTTTGCCAACACAGGATGAAATGACAATCTGTGATACACGCACAACTCTGACTTTCACGATGTTGGAAGATCAGAATTAGAGAATCAAGTTCATAGCACTTTAATGCCAAGACTGGTGGGAGGCATTGTGTGACTGTACAATGATTCTATCAGCAAACACCAAGATGAATACTCTGTGGGTACGGCAAATGGTCTGTTGGTTACAATCAAGTTAAAAACATAATTTGGGAGCACTTACTGCTTTGAGCTTTAAAGGGACCTCCTTTCTGTTACCAAGAGACAAGGGAACAGGGAAGAAAGTTAGGGGCTGAAATATTACCTCTTTACACCGCTTATCTCAGTAAGTGAATTCTCTTGTAAGGTTCTGCACGTCAGGAGTGCTAAATATTACTTAGTCAAAGATGGAAAGTGGAATTTTTAAGAGTTTTATGTTCTATGATTATACATCTGCTAAAAATATATCATACACAAATGATATCTAGATGTCTTGCAATAGCAAAAACAATTAAAATGGCACTGGCTTTTTAGACACAGTTGATAGTCTTCTAATAGAGGGTAAAGTAAAAAAAAGTTTCATCCCTAATTTTTTAGGAATAAGTTGTTAAATTTAAGATAATATCATAAGTAAAATTTAAATGTACCACAAATAACCATTATTTTAAATTCTTATGTATAAGAAGGCATAAATGTTTTATTGGAGTGATTTTAAAATCAAGGGTGTTAAAACCTTTCTGTAAATAGGAGTATCATTTCTGCTATATGAAGCATAATTTTTCTAATTTGAGAATTAACATTTGAAAAAAGCATTACTGAACCTAATTAAACTAAGTTGAAGTATTAATTATTAAATACTTCAACATTAAATATTAGTTTGAACATTTTATATAATATCAGTCTGTAATATAATGTAATTTTTATTTACAAAATGATTCTTGGTATTATACATAAAATATGGTCAAAATATAATAGTATACACATCATTAAAACACATTTTCTATACTTTCAAGTAATTCTTTTGATTGAAAATTTGTTCAAAGAATCACAGCATTATATTTTAAGATTTAATGTGTAATTCTCCTATTTCTTAATAGAAAAATCCTTTCTATTCTCTCTTAGCCCATTGTTATGAACTAAAGCTTTGTTTCTCCCTCCAAATTCATATGTTGACATTTTAGCCCACAATACAATGGTATTAGGAGGTGGGATCTTTGGAGGTAATTAGGTACTAGGTGTGAAATCCTCATTAGTAAGATGAGTGCCCTTAAAAGAGGAAATCAGAGAGTTTTTTCTCTTTCTGTGTTCTCCACCATGTGAGGACACAACTAGAAGTCAGCCAAATGCAAAACAGGAAGAATGTTTTTACCTGCCCTGGATCTTTATCCTTTCAGTCACCAGAACTCTGAGAAATAAATTTCTGGGTTTTTAAGATATATTTTATTTTAAAATTACAATTGATGTACAATATTATATTACTTCCAGGTGTACAATTCCAAGATTAGACATTTATGTTACTTACAAAAGTGATTACCCCAATAAATCTAGTACCCACTTGACACCATATGTAGTTATGAAGATATTATTGACTATATTTATTCTGCTGTACTATATATTTCAATGACTAATCTGTAATTATCAATTTGTATTTCTAAATCTCTTCACTTTTTTTAACCAATCCCCCCAGCATCCCTTCCAACTGCCAAATATCAAAATATTCTCTGTATCTGCAAGTGTTTCTGGTTTTCTTGTTTGATTTTTCTTTTTATATCTCACATATAAATGAAATCATTTGGCATTTGTCTTTCTCTGTCTGACTTATTTCACTTAGCACAGTTCCCTCAGGTTCATATATGTTGCTGCAGATGTCAGTATTTCATTTCTTTTTATGGCTAAATCACATTCCATTGGATATATGTACCTCTTCTTCTTTATTCATTCATCTATTCATGGACACTAGGGTTGCTTCCAAATACTGGCTATCCTATATAATAAAAGGCTAATATGCAAATAGACAAAACGGCAGAAGAACTGAACAACCCGTCACTATGATGTGTGCTGACCACCAGGGGGCGCAGATGGAACTTGGAAGGCTTTGACAGCAGGAGGCAGAGCGTGGAACATAGTGGCCGTTGGCTGTGGTGGATGGTGGAGCAGGTGAGCAGGGGTGCCAGACCAAGGTGGGGCACCGGATGCTGTCATCAGGGGGAGCCTCTGGTGGTTACTGAAAATTCTTTGCTCCTGCATGCCGCGGTTCCACCTGGCACTTGCACCTTCTGCCAGTGCCAGAGCTGCCGCTTGCACCCGCTGCTGGTGTCCAGCGCCGATCCTGATCGCTCAGCGCTATCAGCAGGTGCGAGCTGTGGCTGCCGGCCCCGATCGCCCCTGAGGGTTTCTCCACCTCTCCCTGCTCCTGAGGGGGGATCGGGACAGCAGCCGCCACTTGAACCCGCTGCTGGCACCAGCCCCAATCGCTCTGTGCCATCAGTGGGGGTGAGCGGGGCCAGCATCGTCAGCATGTGGGAGCGGCAGTGGCAGGAGCGGGGCTGCCAGCAGACAGGGGACTGGGGCCTTGGAGGGAGGGGCCAGGCAGGGGCATGGAGGATAGGCCAAGACCTGCCCCTGTGCCCACCACAGCCTCGAGGCCCACAGTTCCTTTCAAGGTGCACAAATTCATGCACTAGGCCCCCAGTTATAAATAACATTGTAATAAACATATGGTTGTATATGTCTTTTCAAATTTCTGTTGTTTAAGCCACTATTCTATGATTTTCTGTTATAGCAGCCTGAACTAAGACACCAACATAATAGAATTTACATTTATATAGTTTAATGCAGTAGAAAAATTTGTTCTGCCTTCTATTATATTTTGAATATGGGCATATGAAATCTGATGTCATTTACAATCATATCATATAAAACCTATTCTTTTAAGTCAATTTAAATACTATTTAAACCACTAATCAGGATTATGAAGTTGAACATTTCTTATACGTATGGAAAGTTACAGTTATACAATCCTATTTAATAAAGAGGGAGTATGCTAATTGACCCTCATGTCATCACAAAGATAGTGCTGCCTACAGCCAATGAGGAGGAAATATGCTAATTGACTGCCACACCTTCAAAGATGGCAGCGCCCACAGCCACAAGATGGTGGGCCCAGTCCCCTCAGCCCTGCTGGGGTGGCATTGCCACGTGCCTCCCTCCGGAGCTCCCCAGTCTCCTCAGCCCCCCAGCTGCCCAGGGCCGCCCGAGGCTTACTCTGCCTGCAGTGGTAGCAGCAGAGGTGTGATGGGGGCGTCACCTTCCCCTGATCGCCGGGTCACCTCCTGCCCCTAAGGGCTCCCAGACTGTGAGAGGAGGCAGGCTGGGCTGAGGGACCCCCCCTTCAGTGCATGAATATTCATGCACCAGGCCTCTAGTTTTGAAATAAATATTGTATGTTTGTTATATGTGCATGTGTTCCAGAATATTTTAATATAGCAAAAATTCTCAACCCTGGTCATAACCTACAACCACTTGGGGGGGTCTTACTAAAAAAAAAATTACCTTTTCTGGCAATCCACCTCTGGAGAATTAATGGGAATTATCTAGTACTCAGAATAGGTATGATGTGCTACAACTCCAAAATATTTTATTGTCCAGTGAGGTTTAAAAACCACTTATCTAACTATGAGCAGATAGCAGCACAGGATTTCTTAATAATTTCTACTTCCTCTGGTAAGAAGAGGAAGTGAGGGAGGGATGGAAGAAGAAGAAGAAGAAGAAGAAGAAGAAGAAGAAGAAGAAGAAGAAGAAGAAGAAGAAGAACACAGTTGTTCTTTGCCCTAATCAGGAAACAAATTTTGAGAGTGAGAGAAATTATTTGGGAAGCAAAATTGATTTCGTGTTTTTTCTTTCTGCCTATCATGGTGAAACCTTATGACCTACCATTTTTAATATATTTTGGAAACTCTGAGGTGCTTTACACAATAAGCTTCCAAATTTGCTTTATATACTTTCCATTTCTGGTATGAGCGCATTTAGCTAAACTCTTCAAGTCTTTCTACTGTTAGCCAGAAAAGTAATAAAGATTTGGCATCTGCAATAAACTGTGCTTGTCTTCACAGGGAGTACTAACATGTTTGTTTTAAGATATCATAACAGTTGTTGAGCCATTTTATTTAATGTGAAATTTAAAGCTGTGTAATGCCAGGACAAAAGTACACAATCAGAAATATGCAAGTATTACATATGCAGTAATGATCCTGCGTTAATTTTTTTTATAACCGTGCTCCACATTCACTACTTTATTCAGAAGCTCTGGCAAGACTCATTGTTATTTGCATATACACTGTTCAAATTACTTTGTACTGAGTTTAAAAGGGTGAGAATTCAATTGATGAATCTATCAAAAATTCTATCAGTACCAACTATATATCTGATTATATTGTATCATTAAAACACAAAGTCCTGATAACTATTTTAACAAATTCTTCTTGTTCTTAGATGTAGAATGTGCAGTTACTGTTTTGACTTGATACATCTTTGTTTAGACGCAATGTGTATAAATTGTAGTCTCAAGAATAATGGCAACAGACCGGGCTGCAATTTTTCCCTTTCTACGTTTTCTTTTAGGGAAAGAGGATCACTTGAATTCTGTAGGCCCTGCTCTTCAAACATATTTTGAGAAGCAGATCTGAGAAACAAAATAGGTGGCCTGTGGTAGACATGGAGATGCACCTCCCAAATTGTCTTTTCAAGAAGCATTAGCTGCCCAGTGTATGTGTGTGTGTCAAGGGGGTTGCTCATTAGAGAGCCTCCAGGTTCTCCATCTTCTCTCATTAAACTACAACTAATGAGAAAGAGGAGGGAGGGAGCTGACTTGAGACAGAGAGGAAGGTAAAACTGTAACTCTGATTTGGAAAAATCCTTATTTATGGAAGAGACAAGATGCCAAAGCCTGTCCCAGATGGCCCATTAGAACAATTTTGAGCTTAAATGTCATTTCTGTGGATAAGGAGAAGTTTTATGGTTGAATACATTGCAAATCTTGAAAACAAAAATAAAGCTATAATTGCAATCTAAATAGGCATGTAAACTTTTATTTAAAAGACTACTAAAATAAGTAATGCACTTGAAAAAATTTTAGCTGATTGCAGGAGAACCAAGACTTCATACTTAATATATTTTAAAAGAATGGTGGGAAACAAAAATATATCTGTGCTTTATGTTATGAAGCACACATATTTATGTCAATAGATATATTGTTCATATTGTAAGTTTTTTAAAATATATTTCTTTATTGATTTCAGAGAGGAAGAGAGGAGAGAGAGATAGAAACATCAATGATGAAAGAGAATCATTGATCGGCTGCCTCCTGCACACCCCTCACTGGGGATTGAGCAGCAACCTAGGCATGTGCCCTTGGCCAGAATCGAACCTGGGACCCTTCAGTCCGCAAGCTGATGCTCTATCCACTGAGCTAAGCCGGTTAGGGCTGTAAGTTTTATGTATAATGATACACTTGATACATTATATTTATATTTATATATTATCTTTTGATAATTGTACATTTAAGTATGAAAACAGCATGAGGGCTAGGGCTTCTCACTCTTCCACTCAATGCTGTAATGCCAGTGTCTGAAACAGTGTCTAACATATGTTAGACATTTCATAAATATTTTTGAGTGATTGAATGTATAAATCAAATAATTATTTTTGACAGGCTACTTAGCATATCTTTCTACCTTAAAATCAAATCACTATTCTATATCCAGGGTATTATTCTTGTTTATTGCAAAACAGGCTAGAACATGCATAATCTCTTTTTTTTATTTGCTTCAATTATCTTTTTTATCTTAACAAATCTTTCTTCCCTTTGACTATCCAAACTCTTTTTTGCTATTTTGTAGGTCTGCGACTCAAGCTACTTTTTGCTCTTCTAACTTCATTTAAAAAATTAATTTTAGCAATATTGTATATGTGCTTCATGCCATATAATGAGTTATAATATTTTACTCTTCTCAAACTGTTTCAACAATATATTTTAATACACTAAATTACATTGCAAGATTTTCTGAGTGACTTTGATATGCCTTGTAAGTTTTTGTGGTTGTTACCTTCTGTACTAGATAGTGTTGTTTTAACATATTTCTGTTCAACATCCTGTGAGTTCACAGTCCAGCCATGGACTACTGACACCCTCACATATAAAGCACACTTTCCTGTCTCCTCTGGCTTCTCTGCTGCCCTCCCTAAAGTCTTTCTTGAAAAATTTGGAAGCTTGCTTAGCCCTCATACACACTAGGTATGTCTCTCCACTGGTGAGAGCAGGAGTTGTCAGATGGAACTCACAGTCTCTCCATATGCCACTGATACAAATCTGAGATGTGCTGGATCCCCAGCAGAACTGAACTCCAAATACTCATATTAGTAATTTTTTCATTAGTACATTCTTTGGTGGCTCATGTCTCTTCATTGTGTCACTTTTTTATTCTCACTTGTAATTTCAGGTATCACCTCCTAAATAAGTTACCTGCCCTCAATTCCTTGCCTGAGGATGTGTTTTCTAGGAAATTCTAACTAGGACAAGATATTTTCTAATTTTTGTGTCACTGGCTCCTTTTCCTTCAGAATTCTGTTTAACTATCATGGTAAGCTGAATAATAGTCCCCTGAAGTTATCTGCATTCTAATTTCCAGAATCTGTGAATATATCACCTTACATAGTAAAATGGACTTTCCAGACATGATTAAGTTAAAATATTGAAATATTGCCCTGGATTATCCACGTGAGTCCAATGTAATTGTATGAATCTTAAAGTCAAAGAGAAAAAATAATGGAAGCAGGAGTCAGAGAAGAGAGAAGATGGTTCACTGATGGTTTGGAAGATGGAAGAAGGGACTGCAGAACAAAGAATAACATCCTATAGAGGTTGGAAAAGGCATGGAAAAAGATTAACACCTACATCCCCCGGAAGAAATGTAGAATTGCTGATCCGATTCGGACTTCTGATTTCCAGAACTATATGATATTACTTTTGTGTTTATTATAATACTGAATTTGTGGTAATTTTTACAGCAGCAACAGGTAACTATTACAAATATTACTACCTCAAAAGCTTTTCTGGATCTTTTTATGGAAAAATTCCCTCAGACAAATATGTGGAAAATATGATATGGTTTGGTTTTGTCATACAATATGTATTCCACATTCAGTGAAACATGGGATTTCATAAACCTTTTATTTTATTATCTTATAGTTATACTAGAGGCCCAGTGCATGAAACTTCATGCACTGGAGGGGGTGTCCTTCAGCCCGGTCTGCCCCCTCTCACAGTCCAGAAGCCCTCAGGGGCGGGAGGCAACACAGCGATCAGGGGAAGGCAACTCCCCATCACACCTCTGCTGCTGCCACTGCTGGCAGCGCAAGCCTTGGCCGGCCCTGGTTACCTGCGCCTCGGGTGGCCCTGGGCTGCTGGGCAGTTGCCATCTGAGGCTTGTCTGCACCTCAGGCCAGCCCTGGGTGGTTGGGGGTTTGAGGGGACTGGGGGACTCTGGAGGCAGGTGTGCCTTGTGCCTGCTGCCCTGATGGGGCTGAGGGAACTGGGCACCACCATCTTCGAGGGTGGGGCAGCAATTATCATATTCCCTTCTTATTGGCTGTGGGTGCCACCATCTTTGAGGGTGGGACAGTCAATTAGCATATCCCCTCCTTATTGGCTATGGGTGCTGCCATATTTGAGGGTGGGGCAGTCAATTAGCACTTCTCAAATTTATAAACTGACACTTAAAGGTTTTTTTCCAAGATAGTATTCTACCACTATCATTGAACTTTCTCACAAATATTGTTTCCTCATTCTATTTCAGTGGAAAGACACATTTTTAATTTCTCTGCTTTCTCAATGCACAAGGCTGGCATATGCTTTACAGTTCAGAGATGTGTGACTTGCCAGGCCCATAGCGATTTTGCACTCTGTTATTTAACTAAACTGTAGACTGTCATCTTCACAACAAATAAGATCTAAATATCTTCCTATAACTTTCATATTATAAGTCTCTACTCTCTCAACAAATAGGGCACTTATTTGACATGTTCTTTTATCTCCCAGTGTGGATATAGCATCCTTGAACTCCTAAGTAAAAAGAAAACAAAACAAAAAAACAAAGACAGATACACCGATTTAAAAAATATACACAAAACCTGAAATACCCAAATAAGGCATCTAACCACTACCTGTTCATCACCATCATGCTTCTATTATGCACAAATCTACCTACTTTATCCAAGTAGCAAAGGCTCAGAGTTGTGGGTCTTATTGATAGCATGTAGCCTGCTATTTTATGGCTCTCTATTGAAAATTCAAGTGCCTCATTTTTTAAATGTACTTGGTGTATTTTCAATCTTCATAAATGATTTTAGATATTGTGTTATTCTATTTTACTAGAGGCCCAGTGCATGAAATTTGTGCAAGGGGCTTGGCCCTTGTAGCCATGGAGGCTTGCCTCAGCCCTCACAGCCCTGGCTTTGTCCAGAAGGTTGTCCGGAAAAACATCCAGAAAGTTGTTCAGCTGTCCGGTCTAATTAGCATATTATGCTTTTATTATTATAGATACTATTTTTCTTTAGAAGGTGACATATCAATTTAGAGAACTGAAAAAGCAGAGAAATCAAGCCATAAGGAGAAAGAAGAAAAGGACTTTCTGAGGGAAGACACACCATATTCAGTTTTTCTTAGGAAAATGTGAGTATATTCATGACACAAAAGTAGGACAAAATGTAAGGAGAATAGAGAAGGGCAGGATTTGAAACAATTTGACAGACTGTAGCTAGAACTTGAACATTTTTTGAGATGGTCATAAAGAGTCTGGGTTCTCTTATCATTTCAATGTGATGTCACCAACAACCTAATCATGTTCTTAGTGATCACCATAATTATTGTGGGAAATATACTGTAGCCCAGGTGATCCCCTTTTAATGGCTACAAAAACACTGATTTTGTCACTTGCTTTCTTATAGAGAATAAAGTTGGTAATTTAAAATTTAAATTTATAACTCTTTTCCATGAAATCAATAATTTTTTTTTCAATTTGGGTGAAAATAACCCATCCAAATATTTTAAATTATCTCCAGTTTATTTTTCATCATGAAGTGTTACTTAACCCAAACAGTGAAACCATGTAAAATGTCATTTCTCAATTACACTGTTTCCCCTCTTACAGATGTTGTGTGGCTACTTCCAGTATAGAATATTCCCTGCAAATATTATTTTCTTTTTCTCTTTTAGACTGTTTTTCCTTTAATAAAATCTTTTCTTTAGCCTTGGAATTATATCACTTTTTAATTTATGGCTAGTAATTTTTCTTAACAGGAAAAGTAAACTGGTTTTTAATATTATGCTCACTATATTGCTCCTGCCCATCACATGAAATTGACCATAAATAAATTATAATCCATAAACCAGATTCTTTTTTCATTGAAAAGCTAACTATCTACATCTAATATGAGCACCCTAAAGAGCACATAAGTAAATAGGTAGGACTCTAATAAATGTCTCCACATAATGCTAGGATTTTGCCAAAGATGTGATAAACATAACAAGCAATATCTGGTTTAATACAGATAAATAATCAAAAGACAGTCAGCAAGTAATAATCAACCCAGGGCTGAATATATTCTATGTAGATAGAGAGGTCAACATAGATTGTTTGCTATGACACTTCAGTAGCTGTAATTACAGTGCCTGCAGCAGCAAAAACGCTAATATGAAGAGCAGCAATACGATTGGGAGGAGAGCCCAGCTGGTGCGGTTCAGTGGTTGAGCATAGACCTATGAACCAGGAGGTCACTGTTACATTCCCGGTCAGGGCACATGCCAGGGTCCAGGACTTGATCCTAGTGGGGGGCATGCAAGAGGCAGCAGATGGATGTTTTCCTCTCTCTATCCCTATCCCTTTCCCTCTCTAAAAAATTAATTTAAAAAACTACTTAAAAAAAAGATCAGGAGGAGAAAGATGATGTTGGAAAAGGAGGATGGGAATGAATAGAAATTATAGCAACAGAGGCATTGTTCATAGTAATCTTAATCCCCATAAAATGTGGGCACAAATGGAATTCTAGCCAAAAGTCATAGCTGATTGCTCTTAATTAGTGTGGATACTACATGAGTAATTTCTATCATTCCTTTTATTGGCTTCCATTTTGTTTCATCAATCTGGATCATTCAAAATAGGTATTTCTAAGAACACTTGTACTGGACACTTGTAAATTCAGTCAGCATTATTCTCAATGACAGCCCCAGTGGTTTTATTCAGGTTGGAAACAGTGACACTTAAATGAGTGATTAAAACATATATCATAAGAAATATTGTAACAGGCTGAATACATTTCTCACCTATAAACTTAATTAATCCGAACCAGATTTGTCTTGTTAATACTGGTCATAGAATAAAATTGACTTAAAGAATGAAAGCAGATGGTATTTTTGTTTGCCTAATGATAATTTTAGTGGAATGACTTACTAATGGAGTACCATGAAATTCTATAGCAACAAAACTTTGTTGGGTTAAGACAAAGTGAGATAGAGGTTTATGTAAATTATCTTTGTTTAGTTAAATAGACTATCTTTTCTTAGAAATGTTAGGTAACTAGGGGCATAGTATAATTTTTCTTTGCATTAATTGGATAAATATTATGGAAAGATGCCAGGTTAAATATTTAAGGAAGTAAACAGGTAGTATCCCAATTTTACAAGGTTCTTCCAAGAAATTATGCACTGTTGCTCATATTATTATTTCCAGACATGAAAGCCAAGCAAATATCAATATAGCAATCATGTAGTTTCTTTAATATTCATTATGGTCTATCAAAATCCAATTTTATGTTTAGTTTTCTTTTAGTTGCCTGGAATTAATTTGAGAGTGCTACTCTTGCAATTTTCATATTGATTTTTATTACCAAAATAAAATGATATTTTTATGGTTGTTTATTCTTGCATTAGTTGCTAAAAATTACACCACTTTAATTAAATCTTTGTGTTAATGGGCTTAGGACTATTTCCCACCTCAATAAATCAGAACTACTAAATCTGTACAGTTTACTCAAACTGCAATCAATGCTAATTTCTTTTTGGTTCAGCAATTTCATTTATTTGTGTATTGGAAGTTCAATTATTTGCAATTACAGTTTCACTATATTAAAATAAATGTGATATAACATCTAAATTATAACTTACAGAAGCTCAATTTTTATTATTTTGTGTACTGGAACCTATTTAGAAATAATCGTAGAAAAGAAAAATGATGTGTTTTAAATTCTAAAATATGTGTATTTTTCCTGGACATTATCTATGCAAGTATACACATAAACACATCCACTGTCAACATAGACATTTGAAATGATAAAATAGCAAAATTAACAATCAAAAGTAGGAGTAATTTACAACCATCTAAGTGCTCTTCTGTAGCATAAATACTGAAACATAGATGTTATTCTATGCTCCTTTCTTTCCAAATGATTATTTCTTAATGTTTTAGGTATCAAACAATACTGAAGTTGTGGGATAGTAAACAATTTTAGTTAATGCCAATACATTTTCCACAATTGTACAAGATTGAGTAATATGTCTGAACAAAGTCTGACCCTCACCTTTTATTTTAATAAAAGAAATCATTATTTTTGTCACATTTATTATCAACCAAAGAATGTTATACGTAAGTAAAAAATTTAAAATTCCAGATTTTCTGAAACAATAAAAATGAAAAAAATAAAAGTAACAAAAACCTTTGAGTGCAATATAGTGAATATTATAAAGACTGTATTTATATATTTCAACTTGTATATTATTTATGTATATTATCTATGAGATGCAACTGACCCTGAATAGTTTGAATACTTTTATTTTAAACAATGAGGCATCTTTTCTTATAGATGGAGCAAAAAAGGTATGCTTTCAAATTAATGAAATCATTTTTGTTTATTTTTGTAATGTTTTCAATATTCTGATTGCTTTTTCAAGAAATCTTATTTGACTAAAAGATTTTTGCCATAGAGAGAAGGGTAACTTTTAAAATTATTTTCCTTTACATTCTCCCTATGCTTCTTATATTTTTAAAGATAAATTTTAAAAATTTCTTGAGATTTTAAAACAAGAATTTTGATATGGAAAATTAAATCAATTCTGAAATTAATATTTGAAAATATTTTAATATGCTCTGATTCTCTGAGCTGCCTTATAATATCTTCACAATTAAATCTTAAGCTTATTATGTTATTCAAAAATTTGATCATTTTTTATATTTGCACAATGATTTACATCTGTAACCCTATGAAATTCCTGTTAATCATTCAATAAATAGTGAACATATGTGACTTTGAGCACATATAAATGTGAATTATAATATCTATGCCAATTATTTTTTTAACTTATTATATCCCATGTTGAATTAAAAGTCAGGAAGTGCAAAATATATCCTAATCATGATTTTTAAAAATGGAATTATAACATTTGTGCCCTTTACTGGTCAACTGTAAGTTCACTGGTTAATAATAATTAATGTGCTTATTTTAAAGTTATAGCTTGGAGTCTAAGTGCAAATTAATGTGAAAAATATTTGTCATACTTTATCTAACATTACAAAATACTCATTTAGGTTTCTTTTGTAGTCATTTTACTATACAAACCTAATTTAGTGAGTTTTTAAAAGATGCTGGCATCTTTTAGTGGCATGGTGTGTGTGACTGTTATTCATTTTTAGATGTAATATTTGTAGATCACTAATATATTTAATTTATTAATCTTAATATTTTCAGAATAAATAAAATGTAATTTTTGTGTTATAAGGGGCATTTTTAAATCCCTACACGTTGCATAAATACTCAACTTAGAGATAAGTTTATTTTATTTTGAAGAAAATCCCCATTAATAAATATTTAAGAAGTTATACTTACACTGGAAAATATTCAACAAGATAGCTTGGATGTAATACAAAGCATAAGTGAAGAATGCTCATGGTTAATTAAATTGCACTATTTTAACAAAACAAAAGTATGCCAATAAGATATGAGGTTCCTATTCTATTTCCCTGCTAAGCATTTAGACTTAGAGGGGGAGGGAAGCTGGAGGGGGACAGAAAAAGGAATAAGTTGGATTTAGCATTATTATAGATGTGAACTACATCTCTAGGAGATAATACCGTGTTATTTTTCTGGAATGACAATGAGGACATTCACCTTAAGAGCCTCCCTTTGATGCAGTCTTTAAAATCACAAGTGAGGGAAGTGCTAGGAATAAAATAGAACCACAGGTGATGTTTTGGTTCTTAAGCCCTAGTGCTTCAAATAGAAAAGTGAGTTAACAGATGAAAAACAGAATCTGTATGAAGTCTGTGAGAAACTGTTCAAATATTTAATTGGTCTGTTTATATCTTATTAATAAAAACAAAACACATTATCACAGAAATGAACAGAGTTTAAATAATTACCAGTTAGTAAATCATTAGCATTTGTGTGTTATTATTTTAAACTTGCGTTGTTGTTTTTCAGGGTGAATAAACTTTTTTTCTTTATTGAGCATTTACCAGTGAACATACTTGTTTAAAATACTTTTAATCACACCTTCTTTAGACTGTTTATTTTTTTAATCCATTAAGCCTTTTCATCTAGAGTAATACTCAACTATGAGGGGGTATTTTGTTTCTCTTTTCCTCACTATATAAGCTATTATAGACCCTACAGCTAATAAGGGCCATAGGTTCACATGGCTTCCTGGAAATGCCTCATAGTCAATGACCGGTTAAGTGTAGTGGTTTGTGGGGATTATCAGTTTGACTTTTTTAGCACAACTGTTAAAGAGCTAATAAAATTGATAGTGTGTTACTATGTTACTGGAGTTTAGAAATTATTAAAGTATGTATACTTGTAAACTGATAATTTTAGTGAGTATTTCTAATTGACCAAACCTTCATGACGCCCACCAGCCAATCAGGAGTGAGTATGCAAATTAACCCAACAAAGATGGTGGGTTAATTTGCATGCGCTGTTGCTGAGCTGCCAGGGGCAGGGCGGGACCCTGCAGGTGTTCCACACTGCCCCAGTCACTCCGGGCCTCTGGGCAGCGTGGGAAGGCAGAAAGGTGGCTCTGGGCTGGAGCTAAGGCGGAAAGGCGGCTCCAGCCAGAGTGAAGGCGGTGCCGGCAGCGAGGGAAAGGAAGGCCCATTCTTACATGAATCTTTGTGCATCGGGCCTCTAGTGATATATAATACAAGAGATATGTATCTTGGATTTGGAGCCCTTGCATGGCCACGCCTATTCTGGCCAATGACCTGCTTCCAGGTGTGACTGATAGGTAATTATCTTTCCTAGTCACTGAGAATGCCTATAATATCCGGCCTTCCCTTTGTTCCTTCCCTGTTAATTAATAACTGGGTTGAATACAACAGTATCACTAGGACACATATTGAAAAAGATGGTATGATGTTAATATTTGTAGCAAGATTCATAGTTTTGCTAGTGGTAAGAATATTAGAGTATGAATATTTATAAAAATGTTATTTTGAGGTATACTAGTTTGAGCACTGATTATTCTAGTGAGCTCTTATACTCATTCCAATTTCTCACATGCTGGTTCTATTTACTAAATGTTATCTGGGCTCACAAGTTCTAATGAATTTTTCATTGTGAAGTGATGATACGGTTTTCTTATGACACTCAAAAACCATCCATCATTAAATACATTTTACAAACTGATTCCCCTCAGTTCCTGATCACCTGAAGCTGACCTACTCATTTGACAACTTGTCATTTGACTTTTTTGAAGTAAAGCAAATAATGCATCACTTTGCTTTTAGATTTCTTCCTATTATGGTAACTTAAGTTGTAATTTCTCATTTACATACAGTAACAGCTTAATTAGATTTATATCTCAGTTTCTCCTGGGAAATCCTCCCTGCATACAAAACTGCATTTTGGGCTTATTCTTGTTGATACTGTTTATTTGCAAACATATATCTATTTATTATTCATTGAAAAATTGCCTGTTCATATTTTTGCATATTCTCATCTTTTAAGCTAAGAGAGTCTTTGCAAATCATTTAAATATGTTTAAGATTCTGTCACTTTTCCAATTAAAAAATGCTGTTAGCTTACCTAAAAGATGCCATAAGATTAGTTATGAATATAATTTCTCACTTCTGCATTTGAATAGTCTGCTTTATAAATGAGTATAGCTAGCAGTGAAAACTATTTTGGCAATCAGAGAATACATGCACTGTATAACTAAGATCAAAGTCTTTTTATTAGTATTGTGCTTGGGAGTCCATGATTTTCAGATTTTAATTTAGAACATTAATGTAGAAAAATAAAAAAGTTGATTTTTTAAAAGGTAAAAGGTGAAAAAATATTAAAATGAGAATGATTGCAGGACATTGAAAGAGGCATGATTAGAGATTTTTAAATTTAATAAACTACATTTTGGAGTTATATTACTCTTTCTTTAAATGTGAATTTCAGTGTGAATGAATACCTACTCCTTAGATATAATTTAAATTAACAAATTATTTTGTAATATTTAAATCCAAAAATGTATTAAATTTCAAATATGTAACTAGAGTAAAAAACAGAATTTTCCTCTGTTTATATAGACATTTATTAATCTCTTACCTTTGGTAGATATGACTCATTCAAGTACTGTGCTAGAGGCAAGAAATACTTCATAGAGCAATAGTTCCAAAAATATGTAGCACACAGCCTATATTTTACAGAAATAGCTCACCCTCTTATGTTATCTGTACTTTCAATTCTTGTTTCAAAATATCCTGTGGACATCTGAACCACTACTTTTCAATAAAAGCTTATTCATGAGTTGAGATCTTTTTTTTTTAATCCTAGATAATCATTCACAATCTTCAGATCAATTTAGGCTTCTGATTAGATGACTACTTATTCATTATAAGTTTTTCCCCATATGCCAAAATACTGGGAATTCTAACAATCCTACATCCATTTCCCTAAGTTAAGCTTTTGACTACAACTAGAAAGCAAAGTAAGCCACATTAGTTATTAGCCTTAAAACCAATTCTTATAGTTTGGGTAATGATCCCCGAGCATGTGTTTGATCTATTGTCACTTCAGAAAATGATATCAAAAACATTAAAACAGTAGAAAAAATATAATATAGTATGTTAGAAAACCACAATTATTTAGAAAAAATAACATATTAAATTTGAACTGCTAAGTCTCCTATTCATAGGTCATTTGCTTACTTATCTAATCTTCAATAACCCACTCTTGTAAAACTAACAGTGCTATACACCACCTTGCAGAGGGTTGTGGAACTGAAATGAAACAATATACAGATTGTGGGTTTGTCCTAAATCAAGGGTCTTTCTGATTATTGATGTTGAAGGAAAACTAGTTCTTCACTCTGCTACATGAAGCCACTACCAATAAACTGATTGCTCCCAAACCCCTGTTTCAGGTTCTGTTTTTGGAATAACCAACTAAGGAAAGAAATGAAAACTAGTTTTGGTCATGATTTTTAGTATTTTTAGGACATCCAAAGTAGAAATACTATATAGTTTATTCAGTAACTTCTGGAAGTAGACATGAATGAAAATCTTCCTAGGCAGAGAGACACTTAACCAGAGAAAGTATCCAAGGGACTGGTCTTGATGAAATATATCAAGGCAGTTGGAGGAGAATGAGCTGGCAACAGGTGCAGAGAGTGGCTAAGGAAACTGAGACTGACTCCACATGAGGGGAAAGTTTAGTGAAGCAAGCCCAGGACATTTTTGTGTTGCCAATGGCTAAATAAAATAATGACTAAAAAAAAATCTCTATTTTTTTGAGAGTCATGAAAGTCATTTTCACTAACATCATGGGCAGAAGATCCCAGAGTTATGGAAGATAAAAACAATGAAGACCACCTTGTAAGTAACTGATTTATGAGTGGAGAACCTATTCAGTGCACAAATTAATTAAAATAAAAATTTCAGAGAATCTATTTATTTATTATATTCAGAAAACTGTATCTATATTTATCCTCAGAACTTACCAACAAACAGTTATTTGGCTACTCAAATATGTATTAATGCTTCAAATTGAAAGGCAGAATTTTATTTTGTTGAAATATTACCACAAAAATCCATCATGCACTTATGCACTTAAATATAAAAAGTAATATATTTTTTGGTATGCTGAATTTTGTCCTAGGCCAGATATCAAGCACTAAATTCAATCATCTTGTATCTAAAACTGATTATTAAATCTTTTTTATTTACATAAAAATATCATTATAACAAAATAAAATTATTGATGAAAATAAAAAGCCCTATGGATTAGCGAATGATAAAAGGTATAGTGCAGTCATTAAGAACACATGCCTGAAATGAGACCGCCAAATTTGAATTCTTTGCTCACCTTTTCTTGTATTTGTGTTCTTAGGCAAGTTATGTCATCTGCCTATGCCATAGTACTTTAATCTAAAAAGTGGATATATTATAAAAATTGCTTTATAGGATTGGCAAGGTGTTGAATGACCTAACCTATGTAAGCACTTAAAACATGATTGGGCACTAACCGGTCTGGCTCAGTGGATAGAGCATCAGACTGCAGACTGAAAGGTCCTAGGTTTGATTCCAGGCAAGGGCATGTACATTGGTGTGGGCACATCCCCAGTGGGAGGTGTGCAGGAGGCAGCTGATCGATGTTTCTCTCTCATTGATGTTTCTAATTCTCTATCCCTCTCCCTTCCTCTGTATAAAAAACAATAAAATGTATTTAAAAAACATGATTGGTATGTAGTAAACACTCATCAATATTAACTATTTTATTAAGTGCTTATATATACCTAAGTAAGTATAATATTCTCTTTTAAGCTACTGAGTTTACTGACGTTTATAGACTTTAAATAATTGGCTATTGTGCCTAGCATACACACAAAAAAGAATTATGCACATCAAAAACACTAGCTTTTACCTTGAATACAGTGAGTTTTGTAGCCTAAAAGTCAATGAGTTTTCCTAGCCTTCTACCAGTACTTTACTCACATTAGTGGTTTCATAAATACACAGCAACTTCAGATATATTATTTCTGGGAAAGGATATTAAAAACACACAAAGACATCTTCATATTATTTTGTTAATGTGGCACTCAGCCTCCATTCTCTCTGAAAACAGACATTTGAGAAATTGGTAATGTGTCTTCTCATCCTTTTATTTTACAAACTAGAGGCCTGGTGCATGGATTTGTGCACCGGTGGGGTCCCTTGGCCTGGCCTGCAGGGATTGGGCTGAACCCGGCTCTCCGACATCCCCCAAGGGGTCCCGGATTGCGAGAGGGCAGTTCTCAGGTGACACACCCCAGAATCAGGTTCCCTCCTTTCTGGTTCCGGGTGTGTCACCTGAGAATCGCAGCTGCCAAATGACCGAAACTTGACACCTCCTGCATTGAGCATCTGCCCTCTGATGGTCAGTGAGCGTCATAGCTACCAGTTGGGTGGTTGAATGGTTGGCCAGTCGGCTGGTCGCTTAGGCTTTTATATATATAGACTAGAGGCCGGGTGCACGAAATTCGTGCATGGGTATGGTCCCTAGGTCTGGATGGACCTGCCTCTGGCCACCACCCATCTCCAGTTCCCCTATCACCATCTGGTGATCGGTGCCTGATGGCCAGGGGAAGGGACCGAGAGGTTGGCTGTTCCCACCTTCTCACTGGCCCCGCCCCCATCGCAGGTTGCCCTCTGTGTGTGGGGCAACCGGTGGGGCGGAGGCTTGGCCTGGCTCCACCCGTGTTCCCAGCCACCCACCCCCAGTTCCCCGTTCACCATCAGGTGATCAGAGCCTGTTGGCTGGGGAAAGGGACCGAGAGGTGATTAGTGCACCTTATAGTGACTAGTCTAGTGGTTGTCTGGTTGTTCCGCTGTTAGGGTCAATTTGCATATTACACTTTTATGATATAGAATAGAGGCCTGTTGCAAGGGTGGGGGCTGACTGGCCTTCCCTGATGGGGGCCCCGGATCAGGGTGGGGGTCTCCGCTGGTGGGCCAGCCAGGGCGAGAGGATGCAGGTGGTTTGTAGGTCGGCCATGCCACCGATTGGGGTGGGGGTCCCTGTGGAGGGGCGGGGCCTGGCCGGGGCAAGGGGCCACGGTCATCCTCCTCTCTGGTCGTTCTGCCATTTTGGTTGCTGGGCTTTTATTATACAGGATATTTATTGCATATTTAAATTATAAGGCAGGGTTACTTTTAAAAGAGATGAATAGACACATTACAGAAGGGTATAAGAAAATGGAAGACCATTTTCATTTGCAGTGCAATAGAATATTGTAGGTAGAAATAGACATGAAAGTCACCTTGTTTTTGCATGCTTAGTTTACATGCTGCCTGTCCCACTTGTTAAGTTTGGCTCTTCTTTTCCTATATTCTCACCATACATGTCTCTGTTCACTTCCATACATAGAGCTCGCCACAAATGCCTGTGACAAGTGGCTATCATCTTCCCTCAGTACAGACAAGTTATTCATAGTAGATGTCAGTGAATAATAAAACAATGTTGAACATTAGAGTATGATTCCGTGCAGCAAGTAATAATTTGCTCATGATTTTATCATAACATGCCGATACTATTTTTCCATATCTCTCATTGTAAATCCATTGATAAATTAAGTTAAACAGTGTTATATTTATTTAAAGAAAAATGTTGCTTAGAACTACTTCTGATTCATTATTTCCCTAGAAAAATATATCTCCAGAAAATAAATAAGAAACATAGCCTTCTCCATGATCAATTCTAGCTGCACAATTTGAATACCAAAATGCAGAATGTAAAAAGAAGTCAAACATTTTATTATTAAAGCCGAAGAAACCTGATGAACCTACATTCAAACTTTATAAAAATGAATTAGACCAAATATAATAATTCTTATTTCCTCATTTTTTTAAAAATATGTCATTAATTTAAAGTAAAAAAGAAGATAAATAAATTTACCTTACTGACTAAAATTCAGTACATTTGTCATAAAAAAATTACAGAAATGGGTTTTTAGACTACATATCCATAGCTTTCTCTTAACCATTACCCACATTTTAAGGAGTGCTACACACATTCCTGATGTAGTTAAAAGAAACAAACAAAAATAGCCCATGCAAATTTATCTTCTTTGTTATTATAAATAATAACAATAATAATCACAAGATGCAAAGAAGTCTTAGTTTCTCAATAAAGAAATAATAGAGAGTCTCAGCAGAAATGTTTTCCAGTATAGAGATGAGTTTCTTAATGCAATATTTACATGTTTGACATTTTCAAATGTGTTAAAATAATTTCCAAACAAAGCACAAACTAGGAATCTGTGTATATTATGAGAATGAGTACATAATGTGTATGAAGGAAGTATATGTGCTCATTATTGGTCACACATTTAAAAATTACTAAGTTTTTCACTCTATCTTCTCTTTTCATGAAGGAACAACTTTGACCAAACAAGATCACATGTGGGTACATATGTAAAGTAATTTAAATCAGGATCTTGAAGAGATACCTAGTTGTATAATGACATACAGCTACATTAAATTGCACTGTAAATTTTTAAAAAACACATGGAATCATAAAATAAAACAGGTGTCAGTTTGAGCATTGTCTATTTTCCAAGTTTGATTATAACTAAAATAATTCTATAATATAATGGATAATTCACAGAAGATAATGGTTTATCTTCTCTCCCTCTGTCTCTCTTTTTCTAAACAATTTCTTGAATCTCAATTATTCATTTTGTAACTATAAAATATCAGTCTTTGTAAGACACAATGTCCAAAGCCCATCTCATTCTACAAAGTGTGCATTATCTATTTTTACATTTTCATACTTATTTATTTTCCCAATCTTTATTTATTTATTTTATTGTCTATCTAAAGTTTTACATATGACCACCCCCCCACCCCCCAGCCATTCCCACCCTGGGCAAGCCCCCACTGCCCCAGTGTCTAATATACATGCATACAAGTCCTTTGGTTGCTCTCTAACTCCCCCTCCCCTACCATTTGTCTCTGGATCTATTTTTGTTCATCAGTTTATGTTGATCATTATATCCCACATATGAGTGAGATCATGTGATATTTATCTTTCTCCGACTGGCTTATTTCGCTTAGCATAATGCTCTCCAGTTCCATCCATGATGTTGCAAACGGTAAAAGTTCCTTCTTTTTTATAGTGGCATAGTATTCCATTGTGTAGATGTATCACAGTTTTTTAATCCACTCATCTGCTGATGGGCACTTAGGCTGTTTCCAAATCTTAGCTATTGTACATTATGCTGCTATGAACATAGGGGTGCATATATCCTTTCTGATTGGTGTTTCTGGTTTCTTGGTATATATTCCTAGAAGTGGGATTACTGGGTCAAGTGGGAGCTCCATTTTTAACTTTTTGAGGAAACTCCATTCTGTCTTCCACAGTGGCTGCACCAGTTTGCATTCCTATCAGCAGTGCAGGAGGAGGGTTCCTTTTTCTCCACATCCTCATCAGCACTTGTCTTTTGTTGATCTGTTGATAATAGCCATTCTGACAGGTATGAAATGGTATCTCATTGTTTTGATTTGCATCTCTAAGATGATTAGTGACTTTGAGCATGTTTTCATATGTCTCTTGGCCTTCTGTATGTCCTCTTTCAAAAAGTGTCTATTTAGGTCCTTTGCCCAATTTTTGATTGGATCATTTATCTTCCTTTTGTTGAGTTGTATGAGTTCTTTGTAAATTTTGGAGATTAAACCCTTATCAGATATATCATTGGCAAATATGTTCTCCCATGCAGTGGGCTTTCTTGTTGTTTTGTTGATAGTTTCTTTTGCTGTGCAGAAGCTTTTTATTTTGATGTAGCCCCATTTGTTTATTTTCTCTTTATCTCCATTGTCCTAGGAGCTGTGTCTGTAAAGATATTGATATGACATATGTCTTCTATTTTGCTGCCTATGGGATCTTGTAGGATTTTTATGGTTTCCCATCTTACATTTAAGTCCTTTAGCCATTTTGAGTTTGTTTTTGTGTATGGTGTAAGTTGGTGGTCTAGTTTCATTTTTTTTAATGTATCTGATATAATTTCCCAGCACCATTTACTGAAGAGACTATCTTGACTCCATTGTATGCTCTTGCCTCCTTTGTCAAATATTAATTGAGCATAATGGCTTGGGTCGATTTCTGGGTTCTCTGTTCTGTTCCATTGGTCTATATGTCTGTTCTTGTGCCAGTATCAGGCTGTTTTGAGAACAGTAGCTTGGTAATATAGGTTGATATCTGGTATTGTGATCCCTCTGACTTTCTTCTTCCTTCTCAGGATTGCTTTGGCTATTCGTGGTCTTTTTTATTACTTTCCCATTTTAATACCTAGATTTTATAGATTTTCTTTCATTTGCTTACTTCAAAAAAGGGAGTTAGTGATATTTTGTAGTTCCATCTGACAAATGGTACTTTGTAGTGAAAATATAAGTATATTTTTCTTTCATATTAAAAGAGGTTTCTGAGGTGATTTCTCAATTGGCATTGAGGTGACAATATCTAAGGAAACATTGCTTGTTACAAATAATAATGGACAGGCATGAAATTCTAACATCATAATAAACAAGATATGTGAATTTTAGGGAGCGATTTCTTGCATTCATATATTGGGTCAGGAGTCATGCATGAGTGTTTTATTTGTTTGCATGTTTGCAATGTTAGCAAATACCTGTACTTGATATTTTGTAGATGTACTGTTATTGGTGTTTGTCCCACAACTTCCATTTGACTCAAAGAGACCTGCAACCACATAAATAAGACTAAGGAAAGAATAACCTCTGAAGTAGATTTTTACTAAAGTTGAAAAAAAAAGGAAATGCACAAAGCACAAATAAATATATCATATAAATGCTTACAGGTCAAGAAACATAACATCATTACCATCCCAGAATACTTACTGAAATATCTCCCAGTCACTACTCCTTCTCTTCTCCTTAGGGTAACCATTACACTGGCATCTAACACCACAGAGTGGTTTGACAAATTTTCTATTTTATATAAATGAAATATGTAATTTATATTATTTGTCTTGCTTGACTAACTTAACTTCCTATGAGATTCATCCATATAATTGAGGTACATTAATTTGTTAATATTGCTCTAAGGTATTCCATGTATGGATATGTACTATTTATAAGTCCATTCTACTGAAGATGAGAATTATGAGCTTCAGGATATCATATTATAACTAATGTTATGTTAGTATGTAAATCTCTTAGATTAAATATGCATTCATTTCTAAAGGGTACATTCCCATCCGCAATGTATGTGGATTCCTCAATATGTTATTAATTTGCATTTGTATGAAGACTAAAAGAGCAGAGCATCTTTCATATGCATATGCTAGTAGTCCATTTGGATATCTTTTTTTTTGCAGTGTTGCTCTGTCACTAACTAGAACAAGTAGTTCAAGGGCTATCAGATGGTCAATGGGCCACATTTTAAGTAGAAGTGTTCTAGGGATATTACCGCAAAGCTAGGCTCTCTTCTCTTTTTTCTTCTCTCTCAGGTATTGACTCTCATTCTTCACTGCTATGTAATTTCTCAGATTTTTTTTTTTTTTAGTAGTAGTCTGCCAACTTTTACTAATCGTTCTCAGGAGGAATGTTAGTCAAATTTATGTAGATCTCCTATACTAGAAAAAGTACATAAAATTCACTTTTCAAGGGTGTGAAGTATTTTTATTATTTCTAAAATTAATTATTTATTATCTATGTATCTAAAATTTTTACTTGTCAACTTGGTTGAGTTGTCAGGGAAGAAAAATATCTTAGATATTATTATTATGTTTTTATCTCTAAGTTGTAGAATTCTGGACCTAATATCACTCCTGTTATGTTAGTGAAATAGAAAATAGTAATTTTTTCCCATATTTTAAAATTTGTAATTTTTGTTAATTACTTATAAAAAGAATTAAATCAAATTTTAATTTATTAAGATGCAGTTTTCTTTTATATTAGCATAAATTTCAATGTTTTTATAACTCCAACACCTGGAAAAGTTAATGAGGTTAGGAAGAAAATATTGATTACTGATTGGACTGGAATTTTATTTGGTAAATTAGCTATGACAGCAAACCATATTTTGTGCTAGCAAAAAGTATCAGTCTAATCAAATATTGTGGTAATGTTAGTGTTTAGATGCTGGTGTCTAGGAGTCCATTTACATGATAGAGAGAAATATGTTCTTTTTCTGTCACTGAATATCATTTTAAGAATGTAATAGGATAAATAGTTTTTACAATATCCTTGGGTTCTTAAGAATTCCATGTCAGCTAAATCTATTGAAAAATCAGATAGCTGATTTTCCCAAGTTTACTCAAATGGACCAGGTAAATTTTGCATATTACATTCCTACAGTATTGATTACTAGCTTTTTAAGTGTGCAAATATTGAATCCATGTGTTTTTATATCAACTGTATTTCTTTTCAGATCCCTATTTTTTATTTTTATTTCCATAATATTCTATTAGAAGAAAGTCAATAGCTAGAGATAGTCCATTAATGTATCCAAAATAATTAAGAAGCTAATAGATTTATATAGGCTACATTCCTCAAGAACCAACTGTATGTTGAAATAACTTTTGCCAAGAAAATATTTTAAATAATCCTTATGCCTTCTGTAATTAATGGAGTTAATTAAAAGCCTCTTATCTAGTTTGGGCCAGTTTGCTGTCACATTGGATTTAAAAGAGCCTTCTCCTACAATCAAACATTTTATAGTATCAGACCTAAGGCATCTTGTGTGTAAAATACCTGGGAACAACCTTTGGGAATTACATCTGGTCAATATGCAATCTTTGTAGCACCATGAGAAAGGTTCTTCCTCAGCAGTGAACTGGTGAGGTGAATAATTTAAGTAAGAAGTGACATTGCTGGAGGCCAAATTGCTGAAATATTTCTCGATTAGAATTATAAGAACATGAGAGATTTTTGGAAAGAGAATAAAGGTCATTTGGTCCATCAAGGCATATCCTTTTCAATACTCTGTTTCCCTAAGGATAGCATCTAATTGTTTCTTGAATGACATTTCTGCATTTTGCTTCAACAACTTTGCCTCCAGGCTCTTCTAAGCATTTATTATTATCCACATGAAAAGGTGCTTTCTGAAATATGTGCTGAATTTATTTTTTAATTTCCATTTATGTCTTCCTGTCCTATAATCTGTGTTGAAATGGAAATAATAATTTGGGTTGACATTATCTGTGGCAGTTAAGACTTTATATGCTTCAAATCAGATAGCTCCAACCCTATCCTTAATATCAAAGGCCCAGATTTATAGTTCTAACAACCAGCACTGCATAGCAAATAGTGGTAAGGGTACCAGTTAGAATATTTAATGATTCAAAAATTCAAATTTCCTTAGCATATATTTTTTTCTTAGCAAAATAGAAACTGGACCTTATAATTGAAAAGTAAATTAATTCATTGATATGTATTCCCTGTCACTTGTATATATGCATATTTATATGTACAAGTATCTATAGATGTTAACATTCCCTGTCACTTGTATATATGCATATTTATATATACAAGTATGTATAGATGCTAACATACACATATACGTATATACACATATGTTGTGTGTATATAAGTATATGTTACACATGTATTTATATAAGTGTATGGCACACCCATTTATATAAGCACATTTATATATATATATATATATATATACTAGAGGCCTGGTGCACGAATTTGTGACAGGCGGGGTCCCTCAGCCTAATGGGAAGGGACCGTAGGAGGTTGGCTGGCCATCCCCCTCCCCCTATTGGGGTTATGGAGGAGGCAGCCAGCTGGGGGGAGGGGCCACGGGAGGTTGGCTGTGGGAGCACACTGACCACCAGGGGGAAGCTCCTGCATTGAGCGTCTGCCCCCTGGTGGTCAGTGAGCATCATGGCAGTCGTTCTGGTCATTTTGTTCATTCAGTTGTAATGGTTGCTTAGGCTTTTATGTATATAGATATCCTGATATTTTCCTCAAAAAAGGGTAATGAGAAAAACAACTAGTTTAATGCTATCTAAATAAACATTTTATTCTGTATTTTACCCCAAGATCAAGTAGTGTTTTTATTGTTCTTAACTAAATATTCACAATAGTAAATTACAAAATTACAACTTCCACAAACTTAAAGTATACAAACTTAAAGTAAAAAATAAAATATATCATATTTTGAATTAAATGTAGACATTATAGTAATAATTATTTTAGAGACACAAAGAAGTTAAGTCTGAAAACTCACACTTAGTGAGTTTTCAAGTAGCAAGTAATACCCTTTTTTTGTTTTGTTTTTGGAAATGTAAGAAGAGGGAATCATTACTTATCCAATATACATATCCCATCTTAACATTAACCAAATTTTAGACAATCAACCATTTCGTTGCAAAGATAGTATTTGGCTTATTAGTTAGGCCAAGAATTATAATCAAATCCCCATTGCAATCATTGTTAGATCTGGAGTGAGCAGTAACCTAGGTTAAGCCAATTACTTAAACCAATCTTCTCTTGACATTGCACTGGCCACAGTGATTGATACCAGTTGATCCAATAAAATATAAGTTATAAAATCAAGATTTTGTTCTGACTTGTGAAAAACGATTATTCATTTTCTTTAGCTATGAAGGAGGAAGTATGCTGCTTGTCACTAGTGACAGCATATTGCCACTGATGAAGGAACCAGACCAGCTCAGGCAAATGTGAGTGATACAGAGACTCTTTGAGTGGGAATTGAAACCCTGAATCCCAATCTAAATTTTCATCTTTCAGTTGCATAACCAGTAAAACTCTACATTGTCTAAACCAGTTTAATTTGGGTTTTGTTAACTACAAAT
Organism: Myotis lucifugus; assembly: GCF_000147115.1. Lineage (NCBI taxonomy): Eukaryota > Metazoa > Chordata > Mammalia > Chiroptera > Vespertilionidae > Myotis > Myotis lucifugus. Next base: position 623,104 of record NW_005871312.1, on the reverse strand, counting down.
GAAAGCATTCAAGTTGATAATCTAAATTTTATTTTTAAATTAAACTATACCATGTTTCCCTGCCTAGATTTTACCTAATATTTGTGTATTTCATATCTTTGTGAATCTGGATTTTGCCAGTTGTCATCATCCCACCCCATAAACTATTTCTAAAATCACCAATCATTAGGAATAACTAACATGCTCTGCTACCAATGATCTTTAGATAGGCAAAAAACATACACATATACACACATACAAATCACACACTAGAATTGAAGTAGATAAACTAGGGATGCAATGAACATGGTCTTACTGTCTGGTCCTGGCAGATTATTGACCTCAAAAAGAGCTGGTAGAAACATCAATTTGAACTTAGCTAATCTTTAATCATACAGATGGTTAATATTAAACCAGGTACCCCAAATAAAGGTATCCATGTAATTGACCACTATTTTGGAATAACTGAAATAGAATGTCAGGTTACACTTCTCACTTAAGTATGTATTCCTTCTAAAAAAGAACAAAAGTAAAGAGAAACATTTATTTTTTTATTATCAGGGTTCTTGTCATTAGTTTTTATTGTCACAAGTGTAGGAGAAGCTTGACTGTGATCATAAGAGATACTTTAATCACAAAGCAAGAGGAAAGTTATGACATATCTTTTTCTCTTTTATCACAAGAGCAGCAGGACTCTCCCTTTATTATGAGTAAAGAGAATCTCTTTTTCCATCTCTTCTTTGAAACAACTTTTGAATAAGAGGGTCACAAAGTTTAGGAAGGAAGAATATAATTCTGAGAATATTCTTATAGAATTTCTAAGCCTATTTTCTAAGTTGAAAAAGTTTTTAAGTCTTTGACTTGTTTTCCAACTTTTTAAAAACTTCCTAATGCTTTAATCTCCAATGGCAAGTCATTAAAAAATAAAAATAGAAAAAGAAAGTAACATAAATTAATCACTCCTGGAATTTCTTGAGTTCAATAAAAACACTCTAAGGGGACGTGGATGATGAAGGAAGACATTATAGAACCTTAAAGTACACATACGTGTAATGTAAACTAATGGAGGATGACAGACTAAGAAGAGGTGCTCTTGAAATTTAGTCCACATTCTTTAGTCTAAAATGACAAGCAAAATTTGACTTCCTAGTGGATAAACTAACCATTAAAATTCATATTGTGCTATACACATTATATGAATTACCTAACTTTCACTAATTTTGTGTTGCCCTTTGATACAGAGCATCAGTGATTTTTTTAAACTAACAAAAATAAGTAGTAATCTGATTTATTTGAGTACATTGTCAAACTTATATACTACATCTTTTCATGACAAATCACACTAATTTTCTAAATTATTTTAATAAGAGTAAAGAACTCTGAATTCAGTATATTTGTATCATGCCAATTACTCTAATACATAATTACATTGATGTTCCACTTTCAAATATTTTAAAATACATTTCTGCTATAGAAATAAAGCACAGAGTAGAAATAAACATGCACACCTCTAAAGGTTTAAATATTACCTATATTATTCAGGAACTTTTCAATGCCTAACAATTTCATATAGTTAATAGAGTATCACAAGAAAGGCACTGTATTTGTTAATATGTTTGAAAAAGCCAAAAATCATGTGTGATTAGAGAATTATATAAACCCCTGCCTTTAAAAATTCAATCTACAGAGTCAGTTTACATTACTTGAAGTAGATGAAGATAATATTTGCTCTTTAGGTGTTAATTAGTTCAGCACAACTATAAATTCTATATTTATAATAAAGTATAAAGATGACTGCTATAACATAAGGTTCATGCTCACCACATACCACAGTTATTCTAATAAATGACACCAGATTTCTAAAGCAAATAATTATCTGTGAGTAAATTGCATGTTGGCTTGACAGTGCCTCCCACAGAAGCTGGCATATCCCTCTCCAATCTCTTTCTTCTCCCCAGTCTATCCCTTTTCAACAAACACATTTAACAGCTGTGGATACAAACAAGGCATATTTGGCAAAAGTAGGAGCCAGATGCCAAAGTCTGAATGTATGTTCTATTCAAAGCATCAGGGCCTGTTGCTAACTCCTTGGCATCACCTCTGTTGGCTATCTTTCTTGATCTTCTGCTGGCAAGGTTAACAGAGGCGCATCTGGAGATATCACCAGGGCCATGCAGCTGTGGCCTGGTCTTGGCTACCTTATGAAATCGAAATTGAAACCATTTTGAGATGGTTTCCTATTTCTAAGAATGTGTTGGTAGAAAATAATTTTCAATATTATATAAATATTACCAGTGCTTATTGAAAATAAAATCCCCAAATTTAAGAATGTCAAAATTTTGCCTGACAGCAAAACAGTGCTTTCTGAAATGGTTAAAGCACATCATTACATAGAATGTTTGGAAAAGTGTAAGGTAGAAATTAACATTAGAATCTGTATTTCAGTTGCCTAAGCGGAGGATTAGCAGCTTTCTTTAGCTCAGATTTTCTTTGCCTATGGCCAGCTTGCATGTGTAGAGTTTATTTGGAGGTTGATCCCAGAGAGCAGAAGAGAGAAGCAGAATAGTGAGGTGGGTGTGTTGGTAGAGAAATAGGGAAGGTGGGAGATTCAGTAATAGGTTAGGCAACACATGATTTAGTGTTGGATCCCACAATCATTTCTGGGGGACCCTTCGGAAATATATTTTTCCCAGAGTTTCACATCTGAGGGAGAAAAAGGAAAGCATTGGTTTTTATTCTCCAGTGACCAAAATTTATTTTTCACTCTCCCCTGCATCTTCCAGGTTGTGGATGTGAGAGTATTTGCCAGAGTCCTATGTTCTGTACATTTTGTGAAATAAGAGAATAAAGCAGTGTTTTACATAACATGGCCTTGCATCACGGCAAATCATAATCAAAAGAAAAGTAGCTTCATTCTGGAGGTAGAGCTTAAGATATTTGAAGTGCTGAATAAGCAGGAATGAAAACGCAGCTACTGGTATTTTGTTTTTTGGTTTTTTTAAACTGCTTCTATTTGATGGTCATTTGGAAAAACATAGGACCCCAAAATTACACAGAAATAATTATTGATAAAAATGTTTCCCTAAAGATACTATTAAGATATATTTAGAATACCTTAATTTATTGAAGAGTATGTATTAAGAATTCTCCTTAACTTTTTTAAAAAGTAGGAGCATGTTTTATTCTCTATAATAAAAGGCTAATATGCAAATTGTCCCCTTGGGCAGGAGTTCAACTGACCAGGATCTCAACCAGTCGCTACCATGTGCGCTGCAGCTGCCAACCAGCCTAATCTGGGCCCCTATCGGCCCCCTCCATCCTGATGGGGGCAGGGCTGGCCAGCCAACTGCCTATAGTCCCTCCCCCCTCACCAGCCCCCCGATAGGCCTCAATAGGCCATGCTGAGGGACCCTACCCATGCACAAATTCATGCACCAGGCCTCTAGATCTTTTTATAAACATGTTTTAATTGATTTCAGAGAGGAAGGGAGAGGGAGAGATAGAAACATCAATAATGAGAGAGAATCATTGATCAGCTGCCTCCTGCACACCCTGTAGTGGGGATCAAGACCACAACCCCAGCATGTGCTCTGACCAAGAATCAAACTGTGACCTTCTGGTTCATAGGTCAATGCTCAACTACTGAGCCATGCTGGCCAGGCTTAACTTTTTAGATATAACATCATATTATTTCTCAAAATGGTGCTATAAATAGTATTCTTATCATTATTGTTCCATTTTGTAGTTGAGAAAACTAAGGACACAGAAAAATAAGGTAATTTTCTTAGCAACATTCACATAGAGAGGCCCCAAAGTAGAATTTGACCTTTTCCTGGATGATACATAAAGTTCAGTCTCTGTTAGCAGAGGCCTTTAACCAGTAGTGACATAAAGATGTGTTCCTTATAGATGAAATACCCTGTTCATTTCACTGGAGAAGTGGTGGGCCAGAGCAAATCCCTAATGCTGCCTATAGTGGAACTCACTTTCCCTCTTTCCTTGGCTCTGGTTACCTTCATGTAGTGTCTCCTAGCTCCTTCTCCCAGCCTCCCACTGCACTTATCCACTTACCAGTACATAGTCACTTCCTCATGGTTTTCAAACAAATACTTTGAAAATAAATCATAGCAAAACCAATCAGATAATTAAAAACAAGACAACAAAATAAATATAAAATATTCATTTGTTTTTATATTATGGATGTAGTAATCTTGCTTCTCTTTGAAGGAATGCTGGGTACTGGTGATTCACAGGAAAAGGAAGAGTGAAAAAAATAAACAAAAATAAAGTAATTACATTAGCAATATTTCTATCTGCCATAATTTTATATGTAGAAGGATAACTCATCTCTACAAGCTATATCTTTAGAGTTTTGTTAAATTTATGTTTGAAAGATAAGTACAAAAGTGACTTAAATGTGCATTTGCTTAGCATAGATAATGTGATTTATCTAGTGTGGTGGCATGTAGTACAAATTAAATTAAGGAGGGTATATACGGAGATATATGGAAGAGGACAGTTGTTTTGAGTTCAAGAGGAAGAAAAGTTTGCATTTAATAGGCAGAGGGGAATCAATCTAGATTCTCAAAGAGGAGTGAGAGAGTATATAGTATTTGAAAAATAAATTCCTACCAGTTATGTTAGGATTTGGTGTGAACTGAAAAAGTAAATGATGAAAATAAGAAAAACAAGATAGGTAATGTCTAAAAAAGTCAAATATGAATTAATAAGGAGCCCAAAAGAGTTATCAAAGACATAATTGCCAAGATTTATTAAAGGAAGAACTTATGAGATATATGAATACACGTGATTCTATGTCAAATCTTACAGAATCAAACTTAGAGTTATAGAAACACTAGGTAGAAGTAAAAGTTTCAGATAAAAATCTATGATGCACATTACTTTTAATATTTTATTATTTTGAATGTACATTGCTACAACTCAATCCATTTTGGATTTGTGAATAAATTAGTAAGTGAATAAAAAACTATTGAGTAAAAAAAGGTGAATGACTTTTAGAAGACAGGAGAATATGTTGTATATTATGTAAGCTGAGAAAAAAATACTGCAAGTGGCTGATCTCAGTAAAATAATAAATATGAAAAGAGTTTGAGAGAATAATGTTGATCATAACATAAGCCTTCAGTTATTTTTTCAAGCTAATGGTTAAAGAGAAATAAGTAACAGTGAAAGAGACCATATGTAGCCAAAAATAGAATAGGGGAATCAGAGAACATGTTATTAATATAGAAAAAAATAGCAGCATTGACATCTAATCATGCAGGAAGCATCCAAAAATTATAGGGAAAAACATTGTTGTGGGCAGTAGCTTGATGTAGAGTCATTCCAGGGATACAGAAAGATGGAGCAACAGAATGCAGAAGATGGAATAAGTGTACTGACAAATGCAATGGAATGCTGTAGCAAGTTTATTTTATTATAATATAGAAAAGGTATTTTACCTGATTCATCTTCAAATCTCCCAAAATGCATTTCAGAGATACTTGAATAAAACAGTTAAAGCAAAATGCTTTTACTGAAACATTGTAAAGTGAGCAAAATAAATGAAACAACTGGTTGTGCTTTTAAGATATGACCGTAAAACATTAACATATTGTGAAACAAAAATATACCTCAATAAGATTAATATATTAAAATGTATACCCATTAATATGCTAAGGAATGATAGAAGTTTGACAGATAAAGCATGTAAATTCCCTTAGTTGTGAACTTCGAAAATTTGACTTTCAAGCTAATTAAGATAAGATATATATTCATAATTGTAGCCAGGTAACATGAGTACATGATGCATCTCAATAGAGTTTTATCTAGTAAAAAAGGTTAATAATGAGGCAGCTATTCTGCCTCCTATGTGAGCAAAAAATGGCTTTGATGTTCTATGACTTATATTTTTTATTGTTGTTGAGTTAGAACTGAAAATATAATGATTCCAGACCTCTAAGAAGTGTTATTGAGAAGGCTGGAGGTATTATTTTTAACACTTTAGGTAACTAATAAATATGTATTTTCTATATTTATTTTCAGGATAATTAATATATGAATAATGGCTAAAATGTGTTGTCATTTCTACTTTGCAATCATGAAGAAATTAGTTTGAAGATGAAACTACATTTTATTGATGATAAAGTTAATTTAATATAAAACTTAAAGATGTTATTACATGTAAATTACATCAACCAACAATTATCTTAATATGATTAAAATTTTATTTTGTTATGTATGTAGGTACTACACTTAAGAAGTGTGGCAGTCAGAAAAAGTTTATGCATTAAATGCCTTATTTAAGATTTGAACTATAATCACAAAATGCTCCTTTTATTTTAAAATGTAAAGTTATTTGAACATAAACACACAGATGAGCAATATCTACTGGTTGAGCAGGTTTTTACATCTTAATGATAATGTTGTAGGTCATTGCAAGCAATATTTTGGCAATTTTAAAGTAAAAATTTTTTCCATTATGAGTACTAAATGGTCAAGAACTAAACTCAAAGGGAAGGAAAAAAAAAACAGAGCAGCAGATGGGGAGGATGTGAAGCTAACCATGTTTAAGGAGCTGAAACCAATTAGAAAGGTATCACTGCAAGCTATTCCACAGCAGACCTAAAATGGAGAGTACAGCTTAACAATAAAATGCCATGGCTGATAGCTCTTAAGGCCTGTGGAACATCAAGAAACAATAAGAGTGTAATGTTAGCACCTTAATAAGCAATGTATGAGTAATTCAATGCAAGACTGTTTCTGTTTTTGGAAGCTAGATTGAGCACTGTATAAAATGGAAAACAGTTGGGCAATGCTATTAATCTGTGCACTAACCACATGTTCAGATAGCTTCTGTGGCTGATAATTGGCAATGGGTTAAAAATGGAAGATCATTACATGTTAAGGATTTAGAAAATGTAATGGTGTGTTCCCCCAGGGAAAGGAAAAGATGAACCTGTGGAAAAACTAAGGATTGCTGAACAAGAAGCAAATCATTTCCTCACTTTTATTATCAATTTACTGTGGTAGACTTCAGATTTGTATTAAAAGTTAAAGTTTCAAATATATAGTTGTGAACTTTGCAAGATACTTTGAAGTAAAGAAAATATTCTTCATCTAATGAATACCTCAAAAACACACCCCAAATAATTTCATTTGTTACCTTTGAGGTAAAAGAGTTTATATATTGCTTGTGTTTTCAAATATGTATAATGTGATTTGGTTTCAATATGTGTTCTAACATATTTTTGAGAATTACCTGGTAACTTACTGGTATATGATGATTTCAGTTATACAATATGGCTGAATTCATTGTTTAACATATTCTTTGTAAAGAAGTAAAACAACAAAATATTTGTCTTTGTGAATTATTTGAAATAATTTTATCATATTTAATATAACAGAATTCACTTTAAGTTTTAAGTAGTAAAAATTACCCCAAAGCCATACATTATTCAAATTGGTTGCACATCAGATGACTTGTAGCATATTTTTAAGCTATTTAATATAATGCTATACATTCATATTCATCTACATAGATTGAACATTTATATAAGGAAATAAAACAATGTAATTGAAATAAATATTGGGGAATGTCAATTAGCAAAACATGTTTGACTTCTTTGACTTAATGCATACTAAAACTACAATATGTTAACTAATGATTCTCTTGCAGTGGAAAACTTGTCTGTATATGAAGATTAAAAACCCTGGGTTTACCTGAACACTAATTTTATATTGGGAACAAAAGTAAATTAATCACAAATAAATGTCAAACTTAAACCTGGAACTTGGTCGATATTTTTAGGTTAATCAGGAAGTGCACAATATTTCTAGAGTCTAGATTGTAATAAGATAAAACTGATCACTATCACATAAGTGAATATTGATATATATGAACATCTATGTTTTTAAAACCTGTAGAACATTGCCTATGATCTACAAAACATTTCTTGCTTCCAATAAATTGTTTATAAAAATAGAAATCAAATTACATATTATATATATATATATATATATATATATATATATATATAACCTTTACCTTATTAATCCAATCACCATTAATATTATCCATTAAGAAAAATGAGTTTTATTTATAGTCTTTCCATTCCCTAAGTGACAAGAATGTTAATTATTCCTCTTGGTTCTGTTAGTAAATATACCTCTGTTAGTAAATTCTACCTCTGGGAATTTAGATAGTCCTTTTTTTTTTCTTTATTGATTAAGGTATTACATATCTGTCCTTATTCTCCCATTGCCCCCCACACTACTCCCATTCATATCCTCATCCCCCTGGTGTCTGTGTCCATTTGGGCCTCACTTTTCTTATGAGATTAGATTTTTCAAATATTTGTGAAATATAGACAAAATGATTAACCAACTATACTGGAGACAAGTGCTTCAATTTTAAAGGAGCACTATATAGCATTATAGGAATTTTTTAAAATATATTTTTATTAATTTCAAAGAGAAAGTGAGAGGGAAAAAGAGATAGAAACATCAATGATGAGAGAGAATCGTTGTTTGGCTGCCTCCTGCACGCCCCCTTCTAGGGATTGAGCCTGAAATGCAGGTATGTGCCCTGACGGGGAATCGAACCATGACCTCCTGGTTTATAAATCAATGATCCTCAATCACTGAGCCACTCCAGATGGGCATAAATGAGATAAAGTTATTTTTAGTCAAATACCCCTCAGGAAAAGAGGAACAAGTAGCGTAGCTAGAAGTAAGACTTTGGGAAGTCACTCTGTGTAGAGGCCCATAAGATCCCTGAATGAGCACAGTAAAATATCATCTCTAGCTTGCTCAGCTACTTCTAAGAAAGTTGTCTTTTGATAGCTATGAGACATTTGTTTGGTAGTATACAGGTTTTGGTCTACAATATATTTGCTCAGAACAATATACTAGAGGCTGAGTACTTCTACTAAAAGCTCTCTTTTTCCTTCCTTTCATCCTCATAGTGCTTATATTGTCTTCTCTATAGAATAAGTAAATACTTAATGAATGTCACTTAAACAGTCACAGCTCATTATTAGTTTTCTTGGGTGTACAGGTATTTTGGAAGGGCTCTGAATCATATCTGAAATCTAAGTGTTGAAGATTTAATAAATGTGTTAACTTCCTCACATATTTGTGAAAGCATTCACAATTGCCATCAAACCTTCAGACACCCAGAAGACCCAACCCTGTGCTGATATCTTATTATCAAATGATCAGATAAACCGATGCTTCTCTGAGGGGCTAGGCAGCCTCAGTATATTTCTCATATTCTACTCTCCCACCTCAAAGTGATACCTTGGGTTAAGGGGGAGAATCGAAGCTTCATGGGGTTGTAAGTAATTTCAGACTCTGATTCCCAGACCAAATCCTATCATGTCTTGTTCCCTTGTTCTCCTTTGTAAAAGTGTCAAAAATAATTGCTCATTTATGAGTGCTAATTCCTATACTATTCTGCATATTGCTTTGAAATACTAGTGCAAACTATATACTTGTCTTTCCCTAAGAAGCTATGTTTTTGTTTTCACAATGATTGGGAAGGGGAGGTGCTACTGGTATTTAATGGTCTGAATTTTGAAATCATAGGTATAATTTGACTTTCTAGCCACCTCTGATATTCAAGATATTCATTAACCTGGACATATCTTTCACATATACATATAAGGAACTTCATATATTTTCAATATTATGTAACTTTTTCCAGGATTTTAACCATGGAAATCAAAGGCAGGCTACACTTTTTAAAATATAGAATTCTACCAAATTGTCACCATATTGAAAAGTTGGGTCCTCAATGGCCTCTCATGGTATTTGAATTGTGAGTACAGCATAGTAGCAATCTGCATTTTTACCCCATTCAGGGTGGTCCTAAGTAGAAATGCAAGTTCCTGATTATGTTATTACTAGAGGCCAGGTACACAAGATTCGTGAACTCGGTGGGGAGGAGGGGTCCCTCAGCCCAGCCTACACCCTCTCGCAGTCCAGGAGCCCTTGGGGGATGTCAGACTGATGGCTTAGGCACTACCCCTGTGGGAGCGCACTAACTACACCAGGGAGCAGCTCCTGCATTGAGCATCTGCCCCCTGGTGGTCAGTGCGCATCATAGTGACTGGTTGTTCCACCCTTTTGTCAATTTGCATATTACCCTTTTATTATATAGGATTATTATATAGGATATCTTACAATAGAGTTATGCCTGATCATATATTTTCTTTTGTTTATCTATATTATCTTCAGAATATTGCGTTAATTTTTTAAAAAAATATATTTTATTGATTTTTTACAGAGAGGAAGGGAGAGGGATAGAGAGTTAGAAACATCCATGAGAGAGAAACATGGATCAGCTGCCTCCTGCACACCCCCTACTGGGGATGTGCCCGCAACCAAGGTACATGCCCTTGACTGGACTCGAACCTGGGACCCTTCAGTCCTCAGGCCGACACTCTATCCACTGAGCTAAACCAGTTAGGGCTGCATTAATTTTTAAAAGTGTATTTTAAGTTGTTTACATGTTGTTCTATGAATTCCATTTCACAATATTAAAGTGATGATACATGATATTTCTTATAAAATGGGAGTTTGATACTAATATGAGACCAGGGAAACATTTCCCTGAATTGGTCTTATTCCCATTTCTCCCCAGTGTACAAACCATTCCAGTAAGTAAATTCCCCTTCTGTCACTCCAAAATACGTTTGCTCAAATTCACCTTTAGCTGCTCCTGTATATGCTACTTATTTTGCAACCCTCTTAAGTAGAGATTAATGTCTTCTTCTCATATTCCATGTACCAAATGGCATAAAGGAGATAGGTAAGCCCTGTTTCACATCATTGCTTGTCATTTGTCTTACCTTACAGTATAGTCCATGTGAAGTGAAGGTCATCTGAGTTCATTGTATTTTATCCCTTCATGTTATTATCAATACGTGGAATTAACTGATAAATTTGTTTCCTAGCTCACCTTATCTTTCTTCTCTACTATTATTTTCATTATCATTGATTATTTAAACCATCTATCAATGATCCAATTAAATTTCTAATATTCCAGTTTTTTTTGGTTTTTTTTTTTTTACCTTGTTATTCAGGACAATGATATTTCTTTGACAAAATAATAAGTCCCAAAACACATGTCCATATTTACACCTTATCATTACCAACAAATGTCCAAAATTATTTATTTTAAATATTTACTCTTTTATCCATAATAAGAAATAGCTCAAATAGCTATCAATTGGTAAATAGGTAGGGCAAACAAGATATATTCATATAATGGCATCTTATTTGGCAATAAAGTACTGATATGTGCTATAACATGGATGAATTTGAAAGCATTATTAAAGTTACTAAGTTAAAGTGATCTGGTTTTCAAGTTGCTAACTTCTTAAAATTTACAAATTAAAGTCAGATCCAATAAACAACATTTTGTGATATTTCATTTATATAAAAAGTTCAAAAACAGTGAATCTTAAATATGAAGCATGTATTATTGGTTTTACCTGGAGATGGTGGTAGGAATGAAGATTAACTTTAGAGGGACAGGTGGAATCTTATTGGGGTTATAGGAATGTTCTAAAACTGGGTTGTGGTGATGGTCACATAAATTGGTAAATTCACTAAAAACACCATAGAATTGTATACCTAAAGTGGGTAATTTGTGTTATGGAAATTGTTCTTTGCCAGCCTTGTATGCCCCTTCCTTCTTAAACCAGTACAGATCCAATTGTCACTCTTTATAGCTGACTACCATTATCCCTCTCCTCTCTAATGTATGATTCTGCCTACTAAAGCTACTGAAGGCAATCACACAAAATACTGTTTTTCAAAATTATGATAAAAAATATCAAATAGTTATCACCACTGCCAGACAATCATAGCACACTTCTTTAGTAAAATCACTTTTCGAATATTAGTTTTATAACATCTCCTGTTTAGTCATGTCTCCTCCAAGCCTACACCCCCATCACTTGCTTCTGATAACCTTGTCATTTCACTCACCTCCCTCTAACTTCCTGTAACACACTAGGCCTTCACTTCCAGCAGTATAAAATAATAAATATTTGTACCAATCTAAGGAACACACCTCTTTATTTATATCCTAGCTTTCATCCCATATGAGCAATAAAGGAAAAATAAAACAAAAAATCAATCAAACAAAAATACCTGTATCTTGTATGTGTATCAGTTTCTCCTTCAGCACCACTTTCTTCCCTTCTACAGAATCATTACCACATTATTCTTCTAACATTACCATATTTATATAACATTAGTTAGTGATCATCACTCACCTAAAAAAATTCTGTAATCCCACATATTCATTGGTACTCAGTCTCTTCTCTCTGTTCCTCTCCCAGCGCCTCAAAAAGCTGAGCTTGCCTATTTCATTGCCTAATGTTCCTTCAGGACACTATAATTTGGCTACCAGTACCTCTACCATTAAAACAAACTGCTCTATTAAGGTCAATATTAGCCCATTTTTTTTCATCAAAATTAATGGTTGATTTTCTGTCTTCTTATTTAGCTTCGCAGCAGAATTTGAGATTATTGGAAATTCCCTACTCCATGCAACTCTGCATTTGGCTTTCAGAACACCACCTGCACTTCACTTTACTCCTAAGTCCTCAATGCCCCCATTAAACCTCTAGTGCCGGTTCTGCCGATTCTTCCCCAATTATCGCCAAAGTTTTTGATTCCATAGTTTTAAAGTTGAAAAATAACTACTATTTTGAATATTGACCTTCAAAAATTAAATTGCTAGGGTACTTTTAAAAATATATTATTTAGAATTTAAATACCATACATTCAATATTTATCATCATTCCTTGAAAAAATGCATCATTAAGCTCTTCTTTACAAGTAAAGGTAATTAAATGTTCATCTTCTTGAGCTTGTAAATCTGTTTTACTTCCTCAACAAAATTTTGTTCAAATATAACATATTACTTATGTTAGAAAGTATTTTATTGATTATCCTCTTAAAATCTTTAGCCACAAAATACCCAGATAAACTTAAAAATCATTTTTGAACATTTAGGTTATCATGAATTCCTATATATATTTTTTCTTTTTTTGTTGTTTAAAGTATTACAAATAGTAGTATATATGTCTCCTTTTTTTCTTTTCCCAATTGACCAATTAGGAAAATTATTAGTTCAAAGTTCATAAAAATAATATTACTTTAATATGAAATTTTGAAGCGTAAGGAATAATGTTGTATTTAAAATTCACTTCTTAATTAGATGAATGTATGTCTATAATAAATTGGAGCATCTATCCATAGATTAGTTTTACTTATGATCCAGTGATACAGGATTTTATTTGTTTCATTTTTTAGATTAAAACATGGGAACATTTTACTTCATTACAAAGTAATGGTGCTCTGGCTGGATGGCTAATTGGTTGGAGTGTTGTCCATACACCAGAAGGTTGTAGGTTTGATTTCTGGTCAGGGCACATACCTAGGTTTTGAATTCGATCCCCATTTGGGGCCTGTATAGGAGGTGGCTGATCGAAGTTTCTCTTTCACATTTCTCTCTCTCTCTCTCTCTCTCTCTCTCTCTCTCTCTCTCTCTCTCTCATCAATAAAAGCACATCTTCTGATGAGGATTTTTTAAAAAGTACATTGGAATTTAGGAGTTTTTAATAGGACATTCAAGTCTTTGAACTTCTTGAGAATTATATGACAAAGTCACATTGTGACCAACATGAAAAATAACTTTCAATTATTTTTTGGTTAACAATACAATTAATCTTTGTTGAAATTAAAGTATTGAAAATAAAATAAATCACAAAATTTGAAATAAATCACACTTGAAAACCCAATCATTTGAATCATTTGCTTTCACAGTTTCTGGGAAGTATACAAAACAAGGCTTTCCTTAGACTCATAAAGTGACTATCAATTTCATCTGTCACCTTATCATTTATAGGGACACTTTTAAGCTGTTTGTGAAAATTAAAATATTGTTAATTTATAAATATCTTTAATAAATCATGTTGATGAAAATATTTTTATCTTTTCATGTGTTTTCCAAATATTTTGGCTAAGCTCAGAAATACAGATTTAGCTCTTTCAAACTCTGAAAAGTATTTGGCATATAGCTTAATTTGCAAAAACTGTCAACCCAATTAGACTTATTTTTGCTATTTTCCCCCTTTGAAGCATATCTGTCAGGGTCTCCTTAGGGAAGACATGACATAAATCTGCAACTACATTTCTAGATTACTACTCTTCAGACTCCTTCTTTTACATTTTACCTGATACCTGTTTTCTTTTCTTATCTTGTACCATTACAAGACAGGTGAGAATGTTAACTTCCAATTTAATAGAAACTTTCTTACAGCCCCTGGTGGAGAGATTACTCCCTTGGTTACCAATAAGACCTCTTAAACCAGCAGAGCTCAGATCAGGGTCATTCTTCTTAAACCAGCAAAGCCTCTTAAACCTGCAGAATCCAGATTTTCAGGTCAGAAAATAAGCATTTTTCAAGTAGTTTTTGGTTGTAATAGTGATATATAGCACCACTAATTCTACTCCTTAGTTTCTGGACTCATGTATTCTGGCTCTGGGAGAAATAGCATTATATTTTATCCACTGGTTGGAAGAATATTGGACTGAAACCCCAATTCTTAAGGCTATGCTCATATTAAGTATAGAAACTGAATACTGACTGGGCTATTGAATGAACCTTTGACATAGCTGTTACTATGGAAAGGGTCCAATGAAATGGTTATGCACTAGACGCATCCTGAAGTCACAAATTATGAGAGTATTTCTATTGTACAGCATTGACCACTGCTGCTGTCAGGAAAGGCACCCAGCAACAGTGGTAGCCCACACAGATCTGCTGATAAAAGGCCACATTTTTGAGCTCCTGCTTCACCTACACTCCCACCACCATGGCCACTTTGTCCATAAATTCATAGCTACATATCACATGCTAATTTGTATACTCTGAAAATTTTTATGCTGAAGTCATAACTCCTCCTGCCCCTAAGAATGTGACTTTATTTGGAGACTCATGGCCTGGTGCACGTATTTGTGCACATTAAAAGGAAATTAATTAAAAGAAATATTTTAATATTGCTATTTGCCCTTTCTCTATAATAGAAGAGTCAGAGATGAAAGAAAATTAGTAAAATGTATATGAAAATAATATATAAATTTATTAATAAATAAATAATAACAACATGATGTAGCAACAAAGACATGATATAAAAACAACAAAAATGATATAAAAACAACATTGATAAAAACAATGACTGATAATTGATTAAACTTATTCTAATATCTCCCTGTATACCACATTAAGAGTAAAAACATTTTCAGAGTGCTTGACTAATTTCCCTTGTGATGAATTATTTACAACTTTAACTTTAACATCACACGCTCTTTGAATCCGAGAGAAAGCAACATATAACTGACAATGTCTGTAAACGAGTTCAGGTAGGAATATTCCTACTCTGTCTAGAGTTTGTCCTTGTAATTTATTAATAGTTATAACAAATTCTGGCATCACGGGAAACTGTCTTCAAATTAATTTAAGTGGGAGGCCAATGTCAGATGGGGACAAATCAATTCTTGGAAACAGAACAACCTCTCCTTCCGCAGATCCTGTTAATACTTCAGCTTTGATTATGTTAGGTCACAATCTTTTGATAATAAATCTAGTACCATTACAGACCTCATTTACTATTAAGATTTCTCAGTAGCATGATGATTGCACCTACTTTCAATTTTAATTTATGACACGGCATTCCTGAAGGAGTAACACTACTAAGAAATTTGATGGGAAATTTTTCCTTTTTGGCATCATCTGTGGAATTGATGGAATCATCATACAAATATGTGTGAAAATCTCCACTGAGTATATCCAAAATTTCTTCATTTAATTTATGAACGTGCTCATTTGCTGGACAAAGAATCACACATTTAGATATATTTTTAATATTATCTATAGATATAGTATTTCCAAAGGTAGCTTCAATAATAGATCCGTTACAAATCATTTCACAGGGGATTTCAATAATATCTATTCCTAAATGAAAACTGCTATCAAGTTTGCCATCTCCAAGTTTTACTAACCATTTGCTATAAGCAGAATCCTCTGATCTCATATTTGTTTTAAGAGACAACTGTCTGAAACATCCCCAAACACTACAGCACTTTAAACTCGTTTGTACCATGGCTGATTGCATAGCATGCAGCACAACAGTGAGACATTGTGGAAAATCCCCTCTGAGAAGAACTTTCTCATCAAGTGCAACATTCACATTGGAACTAGTGAGAGCTTTACACGTATAGTGCATGTGCAAGTTAACATTTATTTTCAAATTGTCAGTGCGCATCATATGTACCTCTGGTCTGCTGGTCAGTTGATTGGACAGTAGGTCACTTAGCCTCATATA
>NW_005871312.1:579928-606228 GCF_000147115.1 Myotis lucifugus | reverse complement strand
GGTAAACAAAGTCAAATAGGTAGCCCCTACTCTGATATGACCTGTGTCCTTATAAGAAAAGAGATTTGGATACAGACAAGCACAGAGAGAAGACCACATAATAACAGGGAGAAAGCAACCGTCTACAAGCCAAAGAAAAGTCTTAAGAAGAAACTAACTCTGCTAACACCTTGATCTTGGACTCCTAGCCTCCAGAACTGTGAGAGAATGTTTCTGCTGTTTCATCCATCAAGTCTGGGATACTTTGTTAAGGCAGCCCTAGATGGCTAACCCACTGAGGGAAGAGATGACTGATATCCACAGGTCATGCCATATGCATTTAAGTTTGAAATGCTTTTTCTCAGGGCAGTGGGTGGGGGGACTTCTATGCTACCACATACTCATATCCTCAGCCTATTTTTAGAAGTCTATCACTGTATCAAAATATCTGATTCCATTAACAGGTGATTGCTTCTATTAACAGAGCATACTAGTAGTACCAAGTCAGGATTTATCTGATATAAAGTGAAGGGTCTTCTTCTATATTTCTAGGGAACATTACTGTAATTTTCTCTTTTAGGTTTTCTGTACCCACTGTACATTTTGGGTATACTGGTCAATTACACATCTAATTCATTCCTAAGGAATAGATGATCAACATGCCACTGGATCAAACCATTCTAAATACCATTCTTTTCTGCTAACTATTACAGCAATCCTGCTCATCTTGTTCTTTTTTGTTAAATGTTTATAATTAGATTCTGCTACCCTGAGAGCCTATTCCAATGGCAACATCTCTTATTTTTATCACTAATCTCTGGAAAAGATACACTATAGTGATTTTTTTAAAATGCTAGTGCAATACTCAACAATTTATTTATCCAGTATGTTTCTCTTAATTATTTTCTCTAGCCCTTATTTGAATTCCTGTGTGATGCTATATATTGTATGTGATAAAAACACGACAATGTTTATATCATCCTAAGTGTTTAAACCTCTTTACTACATCACAGGAAGATCAGATCAGCTTCATGGACATGCGACCTGTGTTGTCACACAGAGACATGAACTCAGAAGGCCCCCAACCTTGGCTTGATGTTCTGTTGCCCAAGAGACAATGCAACATGCACATAAACAAAGGAGATATGTACAACATTTGTATTCTCTGTCCCTCGCCTCCCCATTTGTATATAGCATTTGGGATGCTCCATGAGCACAGAATTCCAGGTGACCCACAATTCATGGGATTCAACAAGACTCAAAGCAAATGAAGGTAAGCTTGTTACCTATACAATGAAATAAGCAGAGTGCTGCCAGCCTGAGAGACCATCTTTCTGTTCAAACTAGAACTTAATGCAAATGCAGAAGGAAGACAATGGAGTTCTAAGAAACATGGATAACCAAGGAGTCCCATCCCTTCCTTTCTTACTTATATTACCTTTTTGTGTTTGGAAACCTTTCACACTGAAAACGGTGTCATAAAATAATAGAGAAATATAGCATCATTTAGTCATTTTTTTACTCATCAGTAAAAGTGTTAATAGAATCGACAATTATTAAGAAGTTAAAAAGAAACAGTGGCGTTAGCCTTGTTTAATGTTTTTCATTATTCTGGGTAAATGCAGTGCATATGTATTTTGAGCTATGAAATACAAATTTCAATGATTCTGCATGAGTTAAATACTCTTATATTTGCATTTAAAAATATATAAATAAACTATAAAATCCATGATAATGAAACCAAAATGTGGGGTTCAGGTCTGAGTTTGTTGTCTCACAAAATCAACAGATGAATTTGCTGACAAAAATGGTTAGTGCAAACAAAGTTTATTGATACAAACCAGTCCTGGAAAAGGTGCAGCTGGGTTCCAAAAGCAGCCCAGTGTCCAGAGCTTCCGTTCATTGTTGCAGTCAAGTGTAGTTCAGTATCCAAGCTAATTAAAGTCCATTAGTCCATGTGTGGAGTTTATTCCCCACCATAGCAACCAGGACCCCAGCATGCCACAATGCCAGAGAGGGAGAGAGAGAGAGAGAGAGGGAGAGAGAAAGGGAGAGAGAGAGAGGGAGAGAGAGAGAGAAAGAAGAAGGAGGAGGAGGAGGAGGAGGAAGGAGGAGGAATGCTTCTTTGTGTAGGGCTAGATACATGCTTGCTGGCTTCTGATTGTTTCAAAGAATTTGCCTTAATAATGTCTTTGGGATTGGTTATACACCTCACTGCATTGTGACTGGTTATCTGAAAGCTGCCTGCCTTAGCAATATCCATACATTTTAAAATATATGTCTCCTGCTGCAGGCCTTCCCCATGCAGCTTGGTTGCCTTAGTAACTCCTGGCGGTGGGTTCCCAGGTTCTATGTACTCCCCACCATGGTCCTGTCCCTGTCTACTTAGCCTACTTAGTCTCCTCCCTAATAATTTGAAATTTCAAATGGCAAATAAAATTAAAAAAAAAAACAATGACAAACAAACAAACAAAACAGTGTAAGTCAAGAGAGAGCCCACAGAGAAAGGGAAAACTTCATACCTTTAACGGGAAACTTTTCCTACTTTTTGAAGTACGGGACCTCGCATTTTCATTTTGCGCTGGTCTCACAAATTATGTAGCAGGCTGTGTAATAGCCATATCTGGATCTCAAACTCAACAGGCTAAACTGAGTACAGATTTTGGTAAACCAACAGGCACATGATTAGAAAGCACTCAGGTTGTTGCAAAAGGCACGTGAAGGGCTTTAGAGAATGTCATCCCAAATTGTCACTTTGACATACAAATTATTTTGAGCTGAAGGCAATTGAGAAAAAGGAGACACAGGAGGAGCTCTCTCCCTTCCCCTCAGCTGTCTAAAAGCAGAACATAAATTCCCCTAGTGAAGGTGTCCCTCCCCCAGTTCCTGTCCAGGACAGAGATAAGAGTTTCATCACCAGAGAGGAGAGGGCATGGAGATAAGAGTCTTACTAAACACAAATAACCTTACTAAACAGCCCTTATCTTCCAATAGTTTGCCTATATATTTACCTTCCACAATTCGCTGCCCCAGAAAGCCTAAAACCTTTTTTATTTGTCTTACTGATACCAAAAAGTGTGGGTGTTTGTTTGGGTCTGAGTTCTTGTCTCATGAAAATCAAAGAATGAAGTCCAGGACAAGAACAATGAACAGGAGCAAAGTTTATTGGGAGAAGCCATTCCTGGAAAAGGTGCAGCTGGGGTTCCAGAAGCAGGCCAGTGTCCGGAGCTTCCCCATGTTACAGGCGGGAGTAGTTTAGTATCTGAGCTAATTAAAGTCTAATAGTCCAGGTGTGGAGGCCCACATGGCAGGGAAGTGCTCCCCCGCCACAGGAACGAATATCATTGTGTGCCAGGGAGAAGAGAGAGCAAGAGGAAGTGCATGCCTTTTAATTTAGGGAGTGGGTCATCTTGCTAGCTTCTAATTGGTCTTTTTTTTCTTTTATTTAAATTCTTTATTGTTTAAAGTATTACATATGTCTCTTCCCCTCCCCCCCATTGTTCTCTCCCAGCCTCTCCCACCACCCAGCATATGCCCTCACCCTCCTGCTGTCTGTGTCCATTGGTTAGGCTTATATGCACGCATACAAGTCCTTTGGTTGATCTCTTATCCCCCCCGCACCCCTCCTACCCTCCCTTGCTGTCCCTCTGAGGTTTGACAGTCTATTCCATATTTCTATGTCTCTGGATCTATTTTTGTGCTCTTTTCAGATAATTCTGCCTTAGCAATATCCTTTGGATTGGTTTATATGCCTCACTGCCTTGTCATTGGTTATCTGCATGCTACCTGTCTTAGCAACATCTTTACATTTTAAAGTTCATGTCTCTCTCATGAGTGCCCTTCCTTACCTGCCCAGTTGGGGTGCCTTAGTAACCCTGCCCAACTGGGTTCCTGGTTCTACTTCCTCTCCTGTGGCTGCACCCCTGTCTACCTAGCTTCCTTCTGTCTCCTCATTATCACTTCTCTACACTCAAGTTCTAACCACCCTTTTGAGTGTTACTCATTACTGAAGTCTTTCCCTATGCTGACATGAATTAATAAACTGTTTTTATTTTGTTAATCTGCCTCTTAACAGTCAAATTTGCAGGGCCCTAGCTGGAGGATCTAGGAGGGTAAAAGGGAATAGTATTTCCTCTCCTATACATGTGAGCAAGATTAACCATCATATATATTATAATTATAACTTCAGACTAATCATATGTTTCCTTTCCTGTTATAAATTAATATTTATTTCCACACATAATTTCTAGAATTTTACTAAAAACTGCATAGATATAGATATCTATATAGAAATATGTAGAGATGTGTATGTTATCTATAATTTTTGTATCACTAATCTATCTATAACTTATCTATCATCAATCTATCATCTATCTATCTATCTATCTATCTATCTATCTATCTATTATCTATAGATCTATATAGTCTTTCGGTGCATTTTCCTGAATTTCATTTTGAAATCAACTATTCAAGAAAGATAAAATCTGACTCTAATTTTACTTTCTTTTATTTTTATTTATCTTTATTATTGAGAGTATTACAGATGTCCCCCGATTTTTCCCTCATTGCCCCCCTCCACCTGGTTTATACCCCACCCCAGGCATTCACCACCCTATTGTCTGTGTCCATGGGTCATGCATCTATGCATACAAGATTCTTGGTTGATTACTTACCATGCACCCACCCACCTACCCCCACCTTCCCTCTGAGATTCCATACTTTTTTCCATGCGTCCATGTCTCTGGATGCACTCTGTTCATCAATTTATTTTGTTACTTACATTCCACATATGAGTGAGGTCATGTGATATTTGTCTTTCTCTGACTGACTTATTTCACTTTCCATAATACTCTCCAGGTCCCTCCATGCTGTCTCAAAGGGTAAGAGATCCTTTTTTTTATATTGCTGCATAGTATTCCATGGTGCAAATGTACCACAGCATTTTTATCCACTCATCTACTGATGGGCACTTGGGCTGTTTCCAGATCTTAGCTATTGTAAATAATGCTCATATGAATATAAGGATACATATATTATTTCTGATTAGTGTTTGACTGATTTTAAATTAAGACATTTTAATAAAGTTATTATGATGCACCCTGCCCCCCCAAAACACACACACACACACACACACACAAAAACAAAAACAAAAAAACACAACAAAAAAAACAACAAAAAAACCCACAAACAAACAAAAAACATGAACAAGAAAAACTTGATCAGAAAAATAACTAATTCACCCAACATAAATGGCATTTGGGAGTTTGGGATACTACTCATTTGGCTCTTTCTTATATCACTATTTCAATTATACATTTTCAGATGTATCTCAGTCAATACTTCTACTGCCTTCACATTTTGGTTTCCACATTCAGGCAATTATCATACATTCATGAGTTATTTATCCTGATCATCAAAAGTATGTAGGCCTACTATGACATAATGGAGGCAGAGAAGAATACGGTTTACATACAGGTGGCCTGCTGGAGCTTCTCTTGGCAGGCTGTAGATATAAATAGGAATACAGCAACCAAGGCCTACTAAGAGTATGGGAATCTGTAGGGTAGGTACAGAGATATGGCACCCACATCTCCCTTTAGTAAAGGGAGTATAGTCAGCAGACAGCTTTTTAGTATTGGCCTCAGCTGCACAGAATCACCACTCCCAAGCTTCTACAATTCCAGAAGTTTTTATCGGATGGAGTGGGGCATAGGTAGAGAGGCCTGGCCATTTTGTATTGACAAAGAATAACTCCAGCACGTAACCTTTGCCCCAGACTCACAGGTGAACTAGCCAAGGCTTTATGAGGCATATGTTATGTTCTCTCTCTGCCTAATTCTGCTTCCCCTTCCTTTATTCACAAGTGTTGAACCTTAGTATTATCCTGGGTCCCAAACTTCTCAACTTCTTTTCTGAAGAACCCACCTAACCTTTGACACAGGGTCCCTGATCCTTTATTGATGAGAGTCTGGGTCACCCCAACAGACAAGCTACTTAAACCAGCAGAAATACTAGCTGGGTATCTAGAATGAGTGGTTTAAGAAGGTAATGATGAATGTCAATTATGGCCTTGGAACCAACTGTAGCACAAAGAAGGCTATCGATCATTTCTTAAGCTGTTTGATTTTTGTTCTGCTACTATAAAAAATGTGACAGTAAATTCCTTTTAGATATTTTCCCTCATGGGATTATTGATGAGAAAGAAAAATTCAAGGAAGAAAATGTTTGGTCAACTTGAAAAATATTTATAATCCTTTCAATTGTGAGAGGATAAATAAATGGGTTATTTGCTGTACTTAACCAGAAAATTTTTGTGGTTTATAAATACTTAGCTTTATTTTGTGGCACATTTATTAAATATTTTGTTATTTACCAATGACTGTAATTTGAATGGCTCTAGGAATTAGATTTCTCAAATGGGGTCCAAAGTATTTATAACACTACAGAAAAGCAAAAGTAGGGTAAGACACTTGGAAAATTAACAAGTCTTGATAGCAATGCTCTTGTGGACCTTTCTTAAATTAGGTAAGGCATTTCCAAGTTTATGCTAAGAAATAATTTCTATTTTTTTAAAATGTTATTTGAAAAAGAGATGTAACATGTATCTTTGTTTTTGAAAAGCAAATTCATTCAGTAATTTCCTAGTGCAATGTATGTTCCAGAGAAAACATTGATTATCTTTCAAGGTTGTTACACTTCAAATGGCATGACCTTTAGCCTGGAAATCCTAAATGATCATTCTTTTAAGTAGCATAGTCATTGATATTATGATCTCCCACTTGGAGGCATATTAACCAGAATGATTCATCTATTTATTGTTATTCTTTATGTATGCATGTATTCAGTTTGTTAATTGTATGTTACCAAGGCCTAAGATCTGGGCAATGTTGTAGGTATAGAACAAAACAAAACAAAATGCAATCTTTGTGTTCCTGCTTTAATGAATTTTTTTGTTTTGTTTTGTTATTGTATTTATAAAAAATTACTTAAGTTTGTTATTTACAAAAATAAAGTTGATCTAATATCTTAATGGAGTAATTCTGGTATGAGGGCCTGCTCTGTTTCAACCTTTGCTTATCCAAACATTAAACTTTCAGTTTCTGATGTTACCACTATAAACAATGAAATCATTTTATACTATAAATATTCAGGAGAATTACACCAGAAAATAACAGGTGGTAGTGAGAGTTCATTTGTACATCTCGTTTGCAGCCAGACACAAATATTGCCTGATGGGAAGAAAGAACATTCAAAGACAAAGACAGAAAGCAGGAATATGGCAGACAGATTCTAAGATGGCTCCATAATCTCTACCTCTTGATGTTAATGCTTTTCGATAATCACCACCCCCAAGATTGAGTTTGTGCAGGACTATAACTTATGTCTAACCAACAGTAAAGCAGAAGTGATGAAATGTCACTTTTATAATTAAGTTTCCTTATATAAGATTCTGTTTTGCTAGCAGCTTCTTTCTAGTCTTCCCTCTCTTCCTTCATTGGCAAAAAGCAAACTGCCATGAATCTCACATCACAATGCACTGAATGCTGCCAACAGCCACAGGACTGGGGAAGCAGCTTTCCCAGCCAACCCTCCAGAGGAGAAGCCAGACCTTGCCAACACCTACATTGCAGCCACATGAGCCCCTCTGCAGAGAAGAGAACTAAGCCATGCTTCAACTTATGACCCATAGAAAATGTAAAGTTATAGGTGTGTCACCTTAAGCTGCTAATTTTGCGGTAGTGGGTCAGATCATATAGAAAACTAATACAACATGCATGACAATTTCTGGGCTCTCACTACACTAGCCACATGGAAGAGAGAGAGAATAAATGAGGCCTATTCCATGCACTGAAATCTGAAATACAGGATGCCACAAAAGTAGGTTTATAGTTGCTCATATGGAAAATAATAAAAAGTAAATAATAATACAGGAATAAACTCTGTGTTTTGCATACTCACAACTGTAAGCCTACTTTTGCCCCACCTGTATAAAGAATGATTGGTAATGAGAAATAAGGAAGATCAGTGGTCTGTCCAAATAGCAGTGTCTCATCATTATAAACCTAATTGTGCTGCTCCTATTGCTTCAAAGGTTCAGCTGTTTTTCATTTGCTTTTTACAATAAAATCCTTAGAAAGTTTCATAAACACCTGCATGGTGCTCTCACCTTACTTTATCAAGTTCCCTTTGTGCTTCATCTATACTTAGCTTGTTTCAGCTTCTTTCTCACATTTCACACTTTTAACATCTTGAATTGGGTTCTCTTCACTTTGCCTAATAAAATTTTACCCAATTTTTATACCTTTATAACAAGATATTGCTTTTACATGGAGACTTTTTATGACCTTTAAGACTAGGTCAAATTCTCTATTTGAACTCTTATTACATCATATATCTCCGATATTTCTACATGATATCTTGCTCTATAAATTCTATATCTCATTACACATCACAGAAGGTGAGGAAATGTGTGGAGAAGCTTGCAAACAGAAACAAGAAGCAATGATATGAAGATTATTTGTCTACAAAATTTAAGTATGATTGATTATATTATCTAACTGTTAATTAATACTTAAGTAATAAATAATGACAGGGAGATTGCTTTTCACAGTGACAAACATGTATGAAGTCATTGAGAAATTTGAAAGATGTAAACTTCCAGAGAGTTCTGATGGCAACTCAAATAAATGGATGTTTCACAACCCATTTAATGTGGCAATCAAAATAGGCATGATTCCAGAAAAATTCATATAAGGCATTCACAATATTTCGGGTGGTTTTAACAAATGTCAAGAATATTCAGTTGAAGAAAAGATAAAAAGCCTATTACAATAATCTAGTTTTCTTCCAGCTCAGTGAATTAAAAAACAATACAGCATTTATAGACAGTTGCAGATTAGAATGATAAAATGAAGTCACTTCTCTCTGAGATTTGTTTTTATTTTTCTTAAATGTATTTATTTTTTAACTTTATTTTTATTGTTTACACTATTACAGATGTCCCTATTTTCTCCCCCTTTTCCCCACCTCTACCCAGCCCTGGCCATGCCCCTTCCCTCTGGCCATCACCTCACGGTTGTCTGTGTCCATAGTTATGCATATTTGTTGTTTGGCTAATCCCTTCACCGTCTTTTATCCAATCTTCTCTTCCCCCCTTGAAAGCTGCCAGTCTGTTCCATGTATCCATGCCTGTTTCTATTTTGTTTGTCAGTTTATTTTGTTCATTAGATGCCACATATAAGTGAGATCATATGGCATTTGTCTTTCTTAACTGGCTTACTTCTTAGCACAATAAAATAGAAACTGACTTCTCCTTCATTTCACAAATATTTTTCAATCATGTGCAATGTTCTAAAAATTAGGCTTTAAGTTTCACAGTAGATGACAAATGTTAAGAAGACTCTGACACTTGTGACCTGAGAATATCACCATTAACAAGTCTTATTTCTCTGAATAGCATATTTGAAACTGGACACAAAAGAGTTGCATCTGCCTGTTGCTACCAGAGTCAAATGAATAGAAATGAAGTTGAGTTTTGTGGTACATTTATTAATCAGATAGTTGGCAATCTGAGAGAGCAACAGGTGTAACAACCTGAAAAAAATGCTTTGACATTTCATCTCAAGTTCACCCTTATGCGTGGTTAGAGGGTGGGGAAAAAATCTGAAACTAGTGAGTTCCCAGGGTTGGCTTTCTATTGTCCTTGCAAAGTTTAGTCTCAGAATTCTGTAAAGATAAGCCCCAGAACACTGCAAAAATTATCCCCGGAATGCTGTCTCCCTTCAGATAGTTCCTATGCTTGATCTGCATTCAAAATGTATATTCTTTTCTGAGTAATGAACCCATCCAGCCTTTGAGGTCACCTTATCTATATAGCCCTGTTTTTCTTCTTGTAGCACATCCTCCAGTTTCCCAGGGTCTGTAAGAAAATCTCTTTTCTATTATGTGCCACTCAATTATCACATTCATTTTATAAATACATTGATTTTTTATTATTTGCTACATTTTGATACTGAAAAGTGTAGCCTTTCCAACAGCTGTGCCTTAAATAATTATATTTCCTTTTCTATTCAATTCAGTTTGAAGTGTATGGTTCTTCCGGACTTTATCTTGAAATATGCTGAAAAAGCAGAAGTCAGCATTTATTGGACATTTTTTGATCTCATCATGCTATAAAAATATTTTTAACAGGCCTACTCTATGTATTATTTATTTTTATATTTTATACTATCTTTTCAGCAAAAATGTCAAACACTCTTACATGATATTTTAAACATGTAAAATATAAGAACAGCAAATGAAAAATCAAGATGGGGTGGTGAATAAGAAAAAGGTTATGTACTAAGTAAAAAAAAAATAGAGAAGAAATAAGATAAAAAGAAAAAAGTAGTCTTAGAAAAATGGATAAATATTTCTTAGATTTTATACAAAAACATCTCATCTTTGCCCATAATTTGGCATGTCAGCAAGAGTAATATATGACTATTCTTAAACAATCCTATATAATAAAAGCCTAATATGCAAATTGTCCCCTCCACTGGGAGTTTGACCAGGAGTTTGATTGGCTGCAGGTGGCTGGGGGAAAGGAGGCACCCCCTGCTGGAAGCCACTAGGGACTCTACCCATGCACAAATTTCATGCACTGGACCTCTAGTATATAAATTAAAATTCAAAAATAATCAGCATTTTATATAATGGTCAACAATCCTGTCAGGGCTTTGTAATATTTCTTCTGTTTAGATTTATATTTTTTACATTTAAGAAATACAGGTACCACTATATTTCCAAAGTATGCTCCCTAAGGTGGTCATGGGTACCTGTAATCTCTGAATTTTAAAATTTGTGTTAAAAACTCACAGCAAAGTGGGAATAGAGGGATTATACATCAACATAATAAATGCTATATATAATAAACATAATACTCAATGGGTGGGCAAAAACTAAAAGTGTTTCCCTTAAGTACACGAATAAGACAAGGATGTCTGCTTTCACTACTCTTATTCAACACAGTACTGGAAGTCCTAGCCACAGCAATCAGGCAAAAAGAAGGGATAAAAGGCAATCAGATTGCAAAGGAGGAAGTAAAACTGTCATTATTCACAGATGACATGATGTTGTTCATAGAAAACCCTAAAGACCCCACTAGGAAACTATTAAATTTAATAAATGAATTCAGGAAGGAGCAGGATACAAAATCAATATCTAGAAATCAATGGTATTTTTATGCATGAAAAATGAACTCTCAGAACAAGAAACTCAAAAAAATCCCATTTATTATTGCAACAACAACAAAATAAGATACCTAGGAATAAACTTAACCAAGGAGGTAAAAAACCTGTTCTTAGAAAACTATAGGACATTGAAAAAAAGAAATAGAGGAAGATACAAACAAAGGAAATGTATACCATGTTCATGAGTTGGGAGAATTAACATAATTAAAATGTTTATACTACCTAAAACAATATACAGATTCAAGGTAAACCCTATTAAAATACCAATGGCATAATTCACAGAACTAGAACAAATACTCCACAAATTATTTGGAATCATAAAAGACCCCAAATAGATGAAGCAATCTTGAGAAAGAAGAACAAAGTTGGAGGGATCACAATACCAGATATTAAATTATACTACAAAGCCATTATAATAAAAACAGCCTGGCACTGACATCAGAATAGTCATATAGACCAATGAATCATTAAAGAGACCCCATAAGTTGAGCATTATGGTCAATTAATATTTGACAAATGAGGCAAGAACATACAATGGAATAAAGACAGTCTCTTCAACAAAGGGTGTTGGGACAACTGGACAGATACATGCAAAATAATGAAACTAGACCACCAACTTATACAATACTCAAGAATAAACTCAAAATGGATAAAGTACTTAAATGTAAGGCATGAAACCATAAAAATATTAGAGGAGTAAATAGGCAGTAAAATCTCAGTCATCTCACATAGCAGAATATTTGCCAATATATCTACTAGGGCAAAGGAAACTAAGGAGAAAATAAACAAATAGGACTACATCAAAATAAAAAGCTTCTGCATAGCTAGCAAAACAAAAAACCACCAAAATGAAAATAGGACCTACTATGTTAGAGAACATATTTTCCAATGATATCTGATAAGGGGTTGATATTTAAAATATATAAAGTATTCATACAACTGGACAAAAGGAAGACAAACAATCAAAAAATAGGCAGAAGATATGAACAATTCCAAAGTGGATATACAAATTGCCAAGATATATATGAAAAAATGCTCAAAGTCACTAATCATCAGAGAAATATAAATTAAAACGACAATGAGATATCACTTCATACCTTTCAGAATGGCTGTCATCTCAAAAAAACCAACAAACAAGTGCTGGCGAGGATGTGGAGAAAAGGGAACACTAGTTCACTGATGGTGGGACTGCAGAATAGTGCAGCAACTATGGGAAACAGTATGAAGTTTCCTCAAAAAATTAAACATGGAACATCCATTTGACCCAGCAATCCCGCTTCTGGCAATCCATCCTAAAACCCCAAAATACCAATCAGAAATAATATATGCAGCCATATGTTCATAGCAGTGTCATTTACAATAGCTAAGAATTGGAAACAGCCCAACTGCCCATCAGTAGATGAATGGACAAAAAAAGCTGTGGATATTTACACAATGGAATACTATGCAGCTGTAAAAAATAAGGATCTCTTACCCTTTAGGGCAGCATGGATAGACCTGGAGAATATTATGCTAAGTGAAATAAGCCAGTTAGAGAAAAAAATATCATATGATGTCACTTATTTTTGGAATCTAATGAACAAAATTAATTGGCCAACAAAATAAGACCTGAGGCCTGGAGGCATGGAACAGACTGACATACCTCAATGTGGGGATGAGGAGACAAGAAGAGATGAACCAAAGAATGTATATACTTATATGCATAGCTCATGGATGCGGTCAATAGGGTGGTGAAAACATGGGGGGTGGGTAGGAGCTGGGAAGAGGTAAGTGAAGGGGTGGTGAATGGGAGACATCTATAGTACTATCAACAATAAAAATGTGTTGATATTAAAAAGGTTATAACTCTATTTTTAAATTCTATAAAATATTTGGTTCTCAATGTAAAAGGTGTTTTCTATTGCTACCATAACAAGTTACCACAAACTTAGGGGTTTAAACAGCATCCATGTATTATCTCACATTTATGTATTTCCAGTGGGCTCAAATGAGACCCAACTTAGTCTCTGAAGACTGAGATAAAGGAGCCCATGGTGTTGTGTTCATTTCTGGATGATCTGGGAAGAATATGCTTCCAGGTTCATGCAGATGACTTGAGTTGCAAGCAATTGTAGGACAGAGGTCCTGTTTCCTTGCTGGCCACTGTCTGGGGGTTCTTCCCAGTTGCTAGAGTTTGCCTGCATTTCCGGGTGATAGCCCTCTTCCTGTCAGAACTGCAAAGTGCATCAAGTCTTTTTACGCTTTTCATTTCACTCTCCTCCCTCTTCTGCGTCATCTCTCCTCTGACTCATTCTGCAGTAACTCTCTGGCTGACTATTCTGCCTCTCTCTTCCATCTTTTAAGAACCCTGGTGGCTATGTAGGAAGGAACCTTTCCTAATCCAAGACTACCTCCCTACTAAAGGTCAAGTGATTAACAATTAATTCTGCCTGCAGAATCTATTTTGTTGTGTAACTAATATATTCAAAAAATTAGGGTATGGGTATCTTTGGGGTTGGGCATTCTTTGACCTAGATACATAGGTAAAATATATAATACTCTACGCATCAGGCAGGCTTATCATTATTAGGTTTTTATTTTTAACCATGAGCAGTTGTTATTGTCTTAATAAAAATTTTTATAATTACAATAATTGTCATTTAAAATTATATAGTTATTAGTAATTATAGTTTATTCCATTTCTGATCTTAAATTGAATTACCTAATTTTAGTACAGTGCCTTTTTGAAAACATACAGAATATTAATATTGCATGAAATTTCTTAGATTTAGAATATAAATTTTCCAAGGAAATTTTTTACAGCTTCTCTCCAATAATTTACTTTATCTTTAAACAATTTCACATTGAGCTTATTCAAAATATCAACCTAGATGGGTATATAATTTTAATTAATGTTATAGTCAATTTAATTTTAATAAACACTTCAATATTCAATCATTTATTTGATAATTGAATAAGAACAAAATACACATAAAATAATGCATTTGTAATCAGGAGTGTTGAAAACACAATAAAAAATGTTTGGTCTTGATTATCTTACATTTTAGAATTCTCAACAAAAATTATAAATTAATGATTTAGTAGAGGTTGATGGCTGGTAATTTTCAGAAACATTTATGAATAGACTGTTATATGGTACAGGCCTTAAACAATGGATACACAAATATGTTAATGATATTAATGAACATTATTAAGGGGAAAATATCAAAGTTAAAGAAATATCACAAGGAGTAGAGTCAATAATGTATGTAATATCTATGTTTGGTTCCAGGAGGATACTAAACTTATCAGAAGGAATCCTTCCTAAATTATATTAATGTGTAACAACTATGCTGTACTCTTGAAACGAATCTTATCTAATAAAGAGGGAATATGCTAATTGACCCTCACACCATCACAAAGATGGCGGCATCCACAGCCAATAAGGAGGGAATATGCTATTGACTGCCAGGTCCTCAAAGATGGCAGTGCCCACAGCCACAAGATGGTGGTGCTCAGTCCCCTCAACCCCACCGGGGCGGCAGGTGCACAGCAAGGCCAGGCTTGCCTGGCCTGCCCCTGGAGTCCCCCAGTCCCCTCAGCCCCCCAGCGGCCCAGGGCCAGCCCAAGGCTCAAGCAAGCCTAGGATGGCGGCTGCCCAGCCCGCCCAGGGCCGGCCAAGGCTTGTGCTGTCTGCAGTGGCAGCAGCAGAGGTGTGATGGGGTCATTGCCTTCCCCTGATCACCAGGTCGCCTCCCGCCCCTGAGGGCTCCTGGACTGTGAGAGGGGGCAGGCCTGGCTGAGGGACTCCTCCTCCAGTGCATGAATTTTCATGCAGTGGGCCTCTAGTATAAAATAATATTGAATGTCAACTATAATTTTTAAAATGTAAAAATATATTTTTAAATATGGAATTAACAGTGAGATTTCTAAATTTGTTAAAAATCAGATACAAATTAAAGTAATAATAAAAAACTGAAACTTTAATGAGATCAGAGCATGCAAACATTCTCTCTATATTGTACTGTTACTCCTTTAGAAAGTCTGCATGCTAAGTGGAAATGACTCTTTTACCTCATAAACTTATCTCTGTGTTCTTCATTCTATCCTTATTGCTACACTCAAAATATTGATTATATAATATCCCCATCTCTCCTTCTGCACCATCAATTACTCCCTTCAAAATACTCTTTTTTCTTTATTTTTCAAAAGTTTTGGAATCCAATGTGTACCCGGTTCACAATTGTCCGCATATAGAGTTTATTCTTCATTGAGATAAAGATGATTGATTTAAACTCTTTAGTCTTCTAATTTGTATTGCAATTTAAATAGGTCACTCTCTAATCTTTCTGTATATTTTATTGTTTCAATGATGTAGGACAATGCTTTCTTCAATTCTACAACTGCATTTAACATTTTTGCACCACGCTTTTGAAACAATAAGCTATAAAGTGGCAGATTCATCTTATAGAAAATATATTAGTCTAAACTACCCATCACAGCAGGGTTTTTTGGTGTGGAAGTGCCCTGAAAGGAGGTTTTACAAGTGGAGGCAAGTGATTGAATTCATGGTGTCAATCAAAGACGAGAGATGAGATAGGGTCTAGTAGTTATGTGACCCTTAATATTCACTAAGGGTACAATTCTCTCTTACCATAGACCATGTCTAGCTGAATCAGCTGAAACTGGTGCCCCAGTTGTAGTGCAAACATATAAAAGTACAGTTAACTGTTAGATTGGCATATTTATATAATTCTTTTTTTTAATTAAATGCAACATTTTGGCCCAGCTGGTGTGCCTCAGTAGTTGAGCATCAACCTATGAACCAGGAAGTTTTGGTTGGATTCCCAGTCAGGACACATGTCAGGGTTGTGGACTCGACCCTAGTGGGGAGCACACAGGAGGCAGCCAATCAATGATTCTCTTTCATCATTGATGTTTCTATTTCTCGCTCTCCCTTCCTCTCTGAAATCAATAAAAAAATATTTTAAAAAGGAATGCTACATTTTTAACATATCCATCATATCCAATGTAGTTAAAAATACCCCTTGTGTTGTCACCTATAGGTGCTGTGATTGGGGTTTGAACCTGCAACCTAGGTATGTGCCCTGACCAGGAATCGAACCCACAACCTTTTGATGTATGTGACCACTCTCCAGCCAGCTGACCCAATTAGTATATTTTTTATGTCAGATACTTGGATCTGAAATGCATAAAAAATCCCTGTATTTTATGATACATTTTTTTTTGAAATGACTGTTGTAAAAGGATGGAAACAATAGATGAGGAATTATGGAGATTGGACTGCAAAACATAGATTAGCCTAATGAGCTTGGAGAAGCCAGGGGATTGAGAAATTCACAATTGACAGTGATGCCTGATTGATAAACCTGCAATTAGGAGAAAACTAGAAAGCCTGAAGCAATTAGAGACTGAAGCCATCATAGAAAAGAAGAAATAAAAAAATTAAGAAAGCAGATAATAAACTCATTGAAGGTAGAGATGGGTAAACTGAGACTACACAGTTCCTAAATTTTGAAATTGCCCATAGTATCTGAAATGGTCTTAGAGGAAGAATACATACACATATGCACATGAGCACATATGAATATATACACTTATACATGCATAGTAAATGCAGTGATTCAGGAAGTGGGATCTGGAGTTAGAATGGGATTGTATTGCAGCAAAGACACTTTAACAACAATGATTCTAACCTCATTTAGATTACTCTGCTTAGACCATATGTCTGATTGTCGCTGAACTATCTTTGCAGTCATGTCTGATAAATATTTATCCTTAGGTTTTACTGTTTATGAAGGACATCTTCAAAATGTTGCATTTCTTAATATGTTTTTTATTGATTTCAGAGAGGAAGGGAGAGAGAGAGAGATAGAAACATTGAAATTCCATTCTCACTTTAATTACACTACAAAGCATATTACCTAAAAGGTCAATAAATTGTAAACAAATGTTGCTTTTGTTATTTTTATAATTGTTAGCATAATAATAAATAACTAGAGGCCCAGTGCACAGAATCATGCACCAGTGGGGTCCCTCAGCCTGGCCTGCACCCTCTCACAATCCGGGACCCCTCAGGGATGTAGTAGTGCATGAATCGGCAGGTAGCTGGCTGGGGAGGAGCCCAAACCCAGGCCAGGCACTGTACCACCCTCGCTCACCACGGCCCTGCTGCGCCTGCTGCCACCTCTGCTTGGTAGTGCTGCGTGGAGGCAGGAAAGGCTCGGGCCACCAGAGCTGTGCTCACCAGCCATGAGCCCAGTGTCTGGCCCCCCTTGGTCAGCTGAGCGGAGCTCCCTCTGTGGGAGCGCACTGACCACCTTGGGCAGCTCCTGCATTACGCATCTGCCCTCTGGTGGCCAGAGTGCATCATAGTGACTGGTCTACAAGTCGTTTGTTCACTTAGGCTTTTATATATACTAGTATAGAATAGATAAATAAAATGTCATTTTAGGGTATTTTTAAATGAAAACCTTGTGGCCAGTGTTTCTCAGTGGTTGGAACACTGGCTCCCACCCACACTGAAGGGTCTAGGTTTTGATTCCTGGTCAAGGGCATGTGCCTGGGATGCAGGTTTACTCCCCATCCCCTGGTCCCTGGTCTGAGCATGTGCGGGAGGCAACCGGGTGATGTGTCTTTCTCACATCGATGTTTCTTCTCCTCTCTCTCTCTCTCTGAAAAGCAATGAAAAAAATATCCTCTGGTGAGGATTAACAACAACAAAAATGAGAACCTTGATACTGTTTTTAATGTTGAGAGCCAGCATCAAGATGAAGATTAAATTAATCTGATAACCATGAGAGAGTTAAAAGCCTTTGCTACGTGAACATAGTCCAGAACAAGCAGCATGAGTATTGCCAGGGAGCTTGTTAGAAAGGCAAGGGGCACACCAGGTTCAGTGCTCCAAGGCTGCATTATGACAAGAATTCTAAGCCTTTTTATGCATATTAGATAGAGAAGTAGCTGCTGAGCGTAAAAATGTAAAGTTTCCTTAAATATTACACATTATAAAATTTATAATTAGAAAGATCCATAGAGATCATTTAATTCAAAGACTACATTATATATTATGAGGAAATTAAGACCCAGAGGGTTAAGTTATTGCTTCAAGGCCACATAGCTAGCTTGTTATAACTGCTTTAATGATAATGGATTATCCCAAGATAGTTTCAGATTTTTGACTTTTAACATTTGAAAAGCATTGTAATATTCAGCATAAACTTAGTCTTATACTAACAATATTGTACTTCATTTATCTAATATATAATTAGAAAAGAGAAGTAATATAACTATTTGTAATATAGAGGGAATCCAGTAAAAATGTTTATAAGTTGACTAATATATTTAAAACTGCTTAAATGTTTTGTATATATAACACATTAGTTTGCCAGGGCTGCTGTAATAAAGTATCACAAACTTGGTAGAATAGGTAACAGAAATAAATTTACTGTCTGTTCTGGACACTAGAAGTCTGAGAGCAAGTTGTCAGCAGGATTGGTTCATTTTGAGGGCTGTGAGAAATACCTGTTCCATGCCTTTTGTTTGGCTTCTATTCATTTACTGGCAATCGCTTGTGTTCCTTGCCTTAGAGAAACATCAGCCCAATCTCTGGCTTCACCTTCACATGGTATTCTTCGTGTGTGTCATGTGTATGTGTGAGGTGTGAATGTGTCCCTGTCTCTATATTCCCCCTTTTTATAATGACACCAAACATACAGCGCACTTTAATTACCTCATTTTAACTTACCTAATTACATCTCTTGCAATGACTCTAATTCCAAATCCTATATAATAAAGAGGGAATATGCTAATTGACCATCATGCCCTCACAAGATGGCAGCACCCACAGCCACAAGATGGTGGTACCCAGTCCTCTCAGCCCCGCCAGGGGCCTCGGGTCCTCCTGCACCCCCCACTGACTGAGGCGCAGGTAAGCCTCGGATGGCAGCTGTCCAGCTGCCCAGGGCCGGCCTGAGGTGCAGGTAACCAGGGCCAGCCGAGGCTTGTGCTGCCAGCAGTGGCAGGAGCAGAGGTGTGATGGGGGCGTGGCCTTCTCCTGATCTCCAGGTCGCCTCCCACCCCTGAGGGCTCCCAGACTGTGAGAGGGGGCAGGCTGGGCTAAGGGACCCCTCCTCCAGTGCATGAATTTTCATGCACCGGGCCTCTAGTAGGGTCATATAAGCAGTACTATGGATTCAGACTTCACCATATTAATTTTGAGGGGATACAATTCAAACCATAACACTAGGTTTTAATTATCCTTAAGAAAAGGAGAGGACCTGTTATTGAACTTAAAATTTGAAACTGTAATCAGCAGCTGTGAAAATAAATTGGAGTCATAAACTTTTTAAAACTGAATGTCATTCATTCTTATTTTAAAATAAATATATTAAGAAAATGATTATTACAAAAGCTTTTTAAAATATGTCTCTTAATTTATCCTTAAAATATCTTTATCTGTGTATGTAAAAGAACAATATATAATCAAGCAAGTGAAAAACAATTATAACACAATTATTTAAAATTCAAGCTTTTATAACATTCTCAGCATATTTTTAATCTGAAACTTCACAATTGATTACTCTAAAATGTCTTCTTTCTGAAATAATTATAACAATAAGACATTTATTTCTCTTGCTAATACCTTACTAAATAAAAGTTCACATATTCTCTTTCTCTAGCTTTTAAGGGACAGAAAAAACACCCAAGTAATAATTAAGGTATAGATGGTATTACTTTGTACACATTCTCTTGAAGATTTTAGAGGTCACACTCACTCTATTCTATCCTCTTCTCCACCAATATCTGATCAATACCTAAATCCATATTAATTTTACTTCTTCAGTATCTCTCCATTCACATTCTAGGTCTGTCATAATTACTTTAATAATATTTAACTCTTCTCCTTATATCAGTTCTTTACCCTTCATATTTTTCTCTACATTAGAACTGGGTTGACTTTCTAAAAGGTAAATATGATCATGTCACTCTCCTGATAAAATCCTTCAAGGCATATCCTTAGAGAATGTGAACTATGACATCAAACTAACAGCATTAGAATCTTGGCTTTAACATTACTATGGATGAGTGAATTTGATTTTAGAAAAATTTACTTACCATGTATTGATTTCTTTACCTGTGAAACAATGATAATTGAAAGTTTCACTTGCTTTATGGGGTTATTGTGGGGAACAAAACATAATATGGATGTCATTAAAGAGCTACATAAACATCATCAATCATTATTACCATTACTAAAAATTTCATGTAAAAGTTTACTAAAGGGATGTGATCAAAGAGTTTTTGGCTCTTAAGGTAAAAATTTTAATATCAGACCCTGTTCTGAGGGCACAAGTTGCCTGTTTATTGAAAATAGTCTAGTGTCAACCATTCTTCAGCCAAAATAATAATTGACACTTACTTTTACTATAAAAAAAGTATTCCTATTTGGGTAATAAAGTATATGGTAACTTTATTGGTATTCTCAATTGTTCATCCCACAAGTACTAATATACAAGCACTTAAGAATTGAAACAAATTTATTAACTAGAAATGGTATGGCAAACAATTTCAAAGTGATTTCACCTAATCAAATGTACCCCATCCTAGATCCAGAAATAATAGTAGTAGCTAAATCTCAAGTTGAGTCTGCTGCTCCCTGAACTCCACACACTGTTTAATGTCTTTACAGATGCCAGTTAATTTAGTTCTCAGAATAATCCTATAAAGAAAAATGGGCTATTATCTCTATTTTACAGGAAAGCACATTGAGAATTTAAATAACTTAGGTGTCACAGGTAGTCATTAGCAAAGCCATAATTTCATCTCAGGCAGTTAACTCCTGAGTCAAGCAGACTGTATTTTACTTTACTACACTGCCTCTGTAGATAGATAGCTTACCAGGTAATGTTCTCTACCTAAATGTGGTGGCCATGGATGTCAGGATAAACAATCTCCAATGACCTGGCCTTTCCAAGTTCTTCTCTGTCTTGACCTTTGTTCCAGAGAAGATTTACTCACATCTCAAGTGACTTCTTTGTGGCATACCGATTTAGTTGATAGAAGTTGTTTATTTCATTCACTATGTAAAATATATGAATCACTTTTTGAATTTTCAGCAATATAAAATAAACATATAAGTGAATGATTTGTTCATAAATACCCATTTTATATGTTTCTCTGTAAATGACACATTTGGTAAGTGTATAATCTCCTCCTTGACTTCTCTAGGATATCTAAAACCTGATGGTCCTTGCCACCTAGCATCATTCATTGTTTTTTATAAAGCAAGAACAGGTCTATAAATTAGTGAACTGAGAGTAAAATTAAAACTATTTGCATGACTTCAAAATCATCTATGTTTGGTTCCTGCTTACATGCTCACTCTCTTTTCTCACTGCTATTTCTCCTCCACAAAATTCTCTTCAATTATTAATGGTGGTTTTCTTTCTCTAGCTTTAAGAGGTTGAAATTAGTGTTTTCTATACTTACAAAACTCTCCTCCACCTTCTTTGCCTGGATAACTCCTTTTTTACCTTAAGACTTAATTTTAGTCCTGGCTCAGGAGTCAGTTGCTTAGAGTGTCATCCCAATACCTCAAGGTTGTGGGTTTGATCTCTAATCAGGGCACATACAAGAAGCAACCAATGAATGTGTAAGTAAGTGAAGCATCAACTTGCTGTTTCTTTCTTTCTCTCTCTCTCTCAAAATAAATAAATTTTTAAGAAAGAAAACCATCCTAAGAGTTCAGTTTATGTGTAATTTATGTTGTGAGTCCTTTAGGTCTCTGCCAGGTTGCTGCCTCCATGTCAACAGGACCTTCCTACCTAAATCAACAGGACCACAGATCATGACTTTTCTTTGTGACATCTACTCCCAAGGCATTTAATCAGAGTAATTGCTTACTAACTTGTTTTATCCTATTTTATATATGTTATGCTTCATTAGGAAGTAACTGTGCCATGTTTACCATAGAAATAATTCCTTTTAGTGTTTTAATTAGTGGTCCACAAATGTATACATGGCTTATATTAATTTTTTTATCTGTCATATAGAAGCATATGAACAAAGATTCCTAAACTTAAATTACAACACAACATAACAATAATGAATAAAATATATTCAAGTAAAATGTAATCTATACTAATAATAGCCTAGGTCCGTGGTCGGCAAACTGTGCATCTTGAGCCACATGTGGCTCTTTGGTCCCTTGAGTGTGGCTTTTCCACAAAATACCACGTGTGGGCGCGCGTACAGTGCGATTGAAACTTCGTGGCCCATGCGCAGAAGTCGGTTTCCGGCCTGGGCGAGTCTATTTTGAAGAAGTACTATTGATATTTGGCTCTGTTGACTAATGAGTTTGCCGACCACTGGCCTAGGTGGTCGTCACGCCCTCATGTATCACACCCTGGAGGGCAGTTGTGGGCCATCAGGCTGGCAGGGGAGGGCAGTTATGGGTCATCAGGCTGACAGGGGAGTGCAGTTGTGGGCGATCAGGCCAGCAGGGGAGTGCAGTTGGGGGTGATTGGGCCAGCAGGCAGGTGAGTGGTTAGGAGCCAGTGGTCCTGGATTGTGAGAGGGATGTCCCAGATTGGAGAGGGTGCAGGCCAGCTAAGGGACACACCCCATGCACGAATTTTGTGCACCGGGCTTCTAGTATTAAAATAAAATACAATATTAATTTAAGCTAAAATAGTACCATGAAAGTGATTAATACTGTTCCAGTGATAGTCATGCTAACATAAACACATGTGATTGCTACTACGGTACTTTCATTTAGCTAAAAAAGTGGAGAAGATTTTTGACTAAAAAGATGCTCTGAAGATTCCTCATTTACTTGTTCCCTCATGAGTCCTCCTCTAATCTAAAACTGCCAGTTTGTTTGGCATCTACTTAAGGCAATCCAAAAAGTAGCGCTGAAAAAAAGAAATAAGAAACATATTATATTAAACACAAAAAGAATTAAGGGAAAAAGCAGAGATCTAGGAGCAGCAGGGGTTAGCTCAAGAATCTGCCTCTTGTGACATCTACTCTTTTAATCCAGTTTTAATTTTAATCAAAAACTAAGTATTCAGAGAATTGGGTGTGGATATAAAGAAACAAGTAAGCCTCTTACTTTTGGACAAAATTAATTCATATTTTAAAAAATGACATATTGATAGTATTTGAAAAATAAAATATAATCTTCAACTTCCTAATTTCTTATAGCTTAGAAAATATTTATTAAATTATTAGTATAAAAGCCATGTATAATAATATTATCTCATTAATTACTAATAATTACCAGTTATATGTTAATATAAACATTAAAAGTGATTGTTAATATTACATGAAAATAGCTACTAATCTCACTGTTAAAAAGGAGCATCATCCTTGGTATTTTAGTCAATTCTTGGGCAGATTTGGAAATAGATAATAACCATTAATATTTGCTTTATTTTTATTATGTCTTCTTTTTTAAATTATGAATATACTGAGCCTGTGAACCTGGAGAAGAAAGATTCATTTAATATGAGCCCTGAGAAGGAATATATCCGTGGGTATGGACTCCCATGGTCAACTGAATGCCCACATTTTATATGTAGTAAGTGTTTAGCAGCCATTTGCTAACAGCGGCTTCTTGTGTATTCTGTATACCAGGCAGAACCTCAGATTGAACTCTCAGCTTCCTGCACTACACCCGCTTATTTAAGCCCTCTGAGTCAACAACTATAGGGAAACCCTGGTTTCATCTTCAACCAACTGATACCTGCCCCATCCAATCAGAACTGCACAATCTGTATACCTCATTTACATGAAGTAGACCTAATTGAGAACCTGGGTGTGAACTTTTTCTATAAAAGGCAGCCTACACTTTGCCTCTGTGCAACAAAAATTAGCTTGCTACCTGAATCTGTGTCTCCTGAGCTGTTGCTCCTTTGCTCAAATAAATTCTTCTT
This sequence comes from Myotis lucifugus, assembly GCF_000147115.1. Lineage (NCBI taxonomy): Eukaryota > Metazoa > Chordata > Mammalia > Chiroptera > Vespertilionidae > Myotis > Myotis lucifugus. The sequence goes on along the minus strand of NW_005871312.1, from coordinate 582,080 downwards.
ATTCATTATTACCTTCTAAAATTAATTTTTGTTTATGGCCTTAGAGTGATTATGTGAAAGGGTTTTAAACCAACTAATAATATCAAGATTCTGATCTGTTTTTTGTCCTCTTGACCATTAAACCAAACAGTATCTCTTTTTTGAATTATAAAGTGTTCACAGTTTTTAAAACTAAATGCAAAAATTGAAGCATAAATATATATTTAAAGTAGTACATATTTAACTGACAAGGATTCACATTTATCACAGTATGAACAAATTAGACCGCATTTCCCCCATTTGATAAATTCAGTAACTTGGCTTACTCTATACATTTTTCTAATATAAAATATTAAATGTAAATGCAAAGTATAAGGTTTATAATATCAAAATGATTTAGCTCATCAAGACAAAATAAAACAATGATGAGATACAGAAGCACAGTAATGTTAAATATCTAGGACCTTAATTTTCAGTAATTGTTTGAAATGTGATACCTACTTTTGAATTATTTTCATAGGTTGAGATATAAGTTCACTACAATGCTCTGTGCCCAATTGTGATAAGAAGGTAAAAGAGAAATGTTTCCTGGCTATCATGTTTTCTTTAAGGAACTTAAATTACCTTTCTATACATATAAAGAAGTAATATGCTAATTGTCCATTATGGTGTCCCAATAACGACCAATTTGCATATTGACAGACCAGCAGGGGCACAAGCAGCAGGGGGACTTGTGTGAGGCTCGCTTCCCTGTCCCCAGCTCCTGAGTCCTCTTTTTCTCCTGGGTGCACGTGCCCCACAAACACCCCCGTGACACAGTGCCCCATCCGAGAGCACTCTACTGGGGGATGCCACTGAGGTGGAGGAGCCGAGGGGGACACCTGCATGGCAGAAGGCCGGTTCTTGGTTCTTGGGTCAGCAGCCGCCAACTGGGGGGTGTATGCATCAGCGGTGACCCCCAGAAGGGGTTGGACACACAAATCAAGAGGGTGTGGACCCAATACCACGAAGGAAGGGTCCAGGCGCGACAATAGAGAGTGCACAGGCGACCCTCACACCACAGGGAAGCCGCCGCGGCATTCTCCAGCCGTCCATTCATTCATCTGCCCTGTCCGACCCAGACAGGGGCTCGCATCCTTGGCAGAATGCCCCCTGAGGACAAGCCAGGCCCAACTATGCTTGTCACCTGCGAATTCCGTAGGGGAGTGGATGGAGAGCAGCTCCAGGCTTGGGAGCGGGCACGCTGGGGGGCGGGAAAGGTCTCCCCCTCCCCCCCCCCCGCTTCAGCACCCAATGGGAGAAAAGCCTTGCGCGCATGAATGCACAGGTACGCTCACATAACGCAGCAGGCCACGCGATGGACACTGGCCCGGGCCAGCTGGACCCTCCCCCAACTCGGAGAGGGAGGCATGGGTCACAGTAGGCAAGACAAAACTGCGTCATCGCTCAGCCCCTCAAAACCAGTGTGAAAGGGGCCCGAGTGCCCAAACAAAGGTGGCTACAGGTCCCAGAGAGGAAAGCAGTCAGTACTAAGGACGAAAAGCATAGAATTTTTAATTAGCCTGTAAAAAGAGTAAAAGAGTGAGGGAAGAGGGAGGGAAGAACTTTATAAAGGAGTGAGTAGAGAATAGAGTTAAAGAAGGAAATGGGATGTATGAGTGAAGTGTAGGAGCTATAATGAAAATCAAGTATAGTTGTGTATTGGGGACAGATTTTAAAAGTAGGAGTCAGAAAAGAAAAAAAGATAAGTGATAGTGAATAATTAGGCAGGTAGATATATAGATATTAAGACAGTGGAAGTCAGTAGAGAAGAGTGTATGGGAAAGGTAGAATGAGAGAGAAAGGGAAGGAAGAAAAGTTTTAAAGGGCAGCTGGTAGAGCTTAAAAGGAGAATGGGAAGAAGGAAGAAATGGGGCAGGGAGCAAAGCAGGTCCGAGGGAGGAAGTGAAGAAAAAAATTAAGGTGGGAAGGAAGGAAAAGGAGAGGGGGTCAGGGATAAAGATAAAGAAAAGAAGGAATGTGGGGAGGGAGGGAGGGTGGGAGAAAGATGGGAAGAAGGATGATGGAACAAAAGTAGGAAATAAGGAGGAAAGAAAAGTTTATAAATGAGTCAGTAGGAAAAAGTGTTACATAAAGGAGAGAGAAAAATTGTGTGAGAGGGAGAAGCCAATAA
>NW_005871312.1:576249-577472 GCF_000147115.1 Myotis lucifugus | reverse complement strand
TTTTAAGATGTTTGAAAAAAAATGTGGGTGTGCCCTATTTTTGACAAACTTTTAGAGATACTTTTAAAAAATTTATATTTATTATTGAAAGTATTATAGATGTTTTCTTTTTTCCCCCCCATTGAGCTCCTCCTCTCTACATCATCTCCCTCAGGCCTGCACCACACTATTGTCTGTGTTCATGGGTTATGCATATATGCATATACCATAAGTACTTTGGTTAATCTCTTCTTGCTCCTGCCTCAACCCTTCCCTTAGAGATTCATCAGTTTGTTCCATGTTTCCATAACTTTGGATCTATTTTGTTCATCAGTTTATTTAGTTCATTAGAATCCATATATGAGTGAAATCATGTAATACTTTTCTTTCTCTGACTGGCTTATTTCACTATGCATAATACTCTCCGGTTCCCTCCATGCTGTCTCAAAGGGTAAGAGGTCCTTCTTTTTTACATCATTTTTATCTACTCATATATTGATGGGCATTTGGATTGGAAGAATTAACATAATCCAAATGTCATACTACCCAAAGAAATGCATAGATTCAATGCAATCCCTATGGCATATTCACATATCTAGAACAAATACTCCAAAAATTTATATGGAACCAAAAAAGACCCTGAATAGCCACAGCAATCTTGAGAAAGACGAACAAAGTAGGAGGGATTACAATACAGGATATCAAGTTACACTACAAAGCCATTGTACCCAAAACAGCCTGGTACTGGCACAAGAACAGGCATATAGATCAATGGAACAGAGCATATAATGGAGTCAAGACAGTCTCTTCAATTTATGGTGTTGGGAAAATTGGACATGTACATTCAAAAATGAAACTAGACCACAGGTAGGGTCCCTTGGGTGGCCTGCAGAGATGGGACTCCAGATCATACCCCCAGGCTTGCAGCTCTGCCCCCCTCTGCTGCTTCTGGTCGCCATCTATGGGGCAATTGGTGGGGTGATCGGGCCCCCACTTGCACCAGCCTTGGCCTGTTGTCACCCGTTCAACTGCTCCACCATCCTGCCACGGTCCCACTCTCGTCAGGGCCCATTGGGGCCAGCAGCACCTTCATTGCCACCACACTGCTGGCACGTTATCAGCGATGCCGGTAATGTTCCACGCCGCCCCCTGGTGGTCAGCACATGTCATAGCGAGCGGTCAAACTCCTGGTCTCCTGGTTGAATGACTGCCTGAGGGACAATTTGCATATTAGGCTTTTATTA
>NW_005871312.1:550211-553409 GCF_000147115.1 Myotis lucifugus | reverse complement strand
ATAAAAACATCCTAATTCCCAACCCTCATCCTAGGAAATGATAGCAATTGTAACCATTGTTCCTAAAGCAGGCTAAAGAAGAAAATTTGCTTGCAGGTTTAGAAAAAGTATTAAAAATTAACTAACCCACATGAACTTACTACTTGTGATAATGGGATACATGAACATGGAGTTTTAAAATCTTCATGTTGATTTGATGCATCAAGAAAATCTGGACCTTCAGAGGTATTAATGGGATCAGAAGATGTTACATATTATAGAGATTTGCTAATAGACTAACACTGAATTAGAAGCCTAATTAGTTCTATCAAAGTATAGCCAAGCAGTTCAAAATGTGGCAAGATAGAAAGAAGCTAGGAAAATTTCTGGGCAAGTAGAATGGGGAAACTGAGACAAGACAATTTGGGCAGTTTTCAGACAACTTGTGAATTGCAAGATCTTATCTTTTCATACCAAGGACACTTGAGAGCAAATAGTTTAAACCTCTCCTCTGCAATCAGAGAATACATAGTTTAAATCACCCTGACCTGGGAAAATAGAGAACAAAGACCTAATTAATGCCACTTGTGCCAGCTAAATCCAAGGAGAGATGAAGTCTGGGGGACAAATAACAAAACACCTCAAGTCATTTTGATGGTATCACTTGAAGGGGGAATGTGAGGCAGGGTAGATAACCGCTAGGGCAGGAGAATGGGAAGGGGAAAAGGGGGAGGTTATCTCACCACAGAACAAAGAAGTGATCAGTCTTAAGACCTGCCAAAATAAAATCACCAGATGTGCTCATAAATTTTGAGAAAAGCCACAACAATGTAAAAAAGGTGACCCTTGAAATCTAGTTTATCCAGCAGGGGAGCCTGAAACCTATAGGAAGGTGACCCTTGAAATCTAGTCTATCCAGCAGGGGAGCCTGAAACCTATAAAATATTTAACCCCCCACCAGGTAGGGCGCTCAGACTAGCTGAGTTTCCCAGTTGGGCTTTATGCTAAGTGTGTTTTTAATAAATTTGCTTGCTTTTCTTCAACACTGCATTCAGTCACTTTTCTGAATTCTTTCTCATGAGTGTGGCAAGAGCCAAGGAGGGGAAAGCCCTCTTAAACATGGCAGGTTATCTGATAACAAAAGCATTTTATTATTTCTTGATGACACAGATTTTCGTGTTTTGTCAAAGAATACTCAAAATGATATAAGAATTCAGTTAGGCAGAAAGGAAAAAAAAAGGTATACAAATAGTTTTGTTAAGGAGACAAAACATTGCATTTTATATTTTTGAAATATTTCCATAAAGTCAGGGGAAGAATTGTTTGAAGTTTAAAGAGTTTCTTAAAATGTATGCTTTAATGAAAGACCTCTTTATCCTGGAAATTTCAAATAAATTATTCTACATTTAAGTAATTTGCCCAATAATCAAAAGTCTTTTATTTGTAAAACATTAAAAATCTACCTATATACTTAAAAATGATTACTTTAATATTAGTTTTTTGGACAATAATATGCATTACAATTTATTGAAAACACATTTTCATTTCATTTTACAATGTTTTGCTATAAAGGTAAGCATGCTGATTAGCAACTATTATAGATATTTGCTCAAGCCTTTGGGCAAATTAATAAATCCCTTGTGGAAGTGTGAACTTTTCTAATTAAGCTACCTTTTCCTTATTCTCTGCTGGTTGCTTAAGAACCATTCTTATACCCTTGATCTCTAAGACCAAAGACAAACAATTCTTATAAATTACTCATAACAATTATTTTAATTTCCCACCCAATGTTAGAAATAATTTAAAAGGAAATACAGGGAGGAAAATCACATTTACAAAAATACAGAAAGGATTAGGTATAATAAGTCCTCAATCCTATTTTCCACAGGTCAAGCCGTATTGACCTGCAGCAACTAGAAATTATGGCCAAATGAGATTATTTGAGAATTAACAAAATTTTAAGATGGAAAACATTTTCCATGAAAAACCTGTTTGAAAAAAATATTAGGAACCTTTGAGAAATGAAAACTAAAATTTAAGGCAAGGGAAATTGAACAGCTGGGAATAGGCCAGAGAACAGTTTGTGGAATTAGCAGCATGGATAAACATTTGCCCAGACAGTAGCCCAAGATAGCCTAGGGGTTTGGTTGTCACAACACAAATGAACTAATTGTGATGATTATTTCTGAGGAAGATGAAGGGAAAAAATAGTTTATTAGTCAATAGTAGTTAACTGATATGTTTTTTGAAATGTTATTTATTTTTCAACATATCTGACTCCAAGTATACCTACACCCAAATAAAATCTAGAGAGTAAAGTAGAAAGCAAACAAACAAAAAATAACACATATTTTAATGTGTCAAAGTTTTTAAAAATTGAAACACATTTTCTTGAGCCATGTTTCTACTTTCCAAGACATTTTTGATTCAGAAGTTGTCATAATTTTATCTTTTCCAGGAAAATCTTTTTCAAATAAATTTTAGCAGGAATGATAAAAGAAAAACAGAGTTTGCTACATGTTGGTTTTTTGAAGAATTTTCATTCTGGTCTTGATCTGAAGGAACAATTTTGAATAACCCAAATATTCATAAAAATGGTAAAAAAAAATCTAGGAATTATCAGTATGGCTCTATATTCAAATATGTGAAAGGAAAGAAAAGCATATGGCCATGACTGAGAGACCGCAGAGTGGAGCACTTAAAGAAATCAGCAGCAAAATAAAGTGCCCATTACCAAATGATGATTTACTGTATAATTTATGAAAAGGTAGAGTATGCTTAAACTGCACTTAGCACCTGGATGATATGAAATATAAATGCAATAAAATGTGTTCATGAAATTCCAGTAATAAGGAGTATGATGGTGGTTTCCTTTCTATCTTATTTGTAGTTTAACAGAGAGCAGTGGAAAACCTAGGCAATATTCAGTAGCTTTCACTCGATTATTTTTTAGACTTATAAGACCTTGATTTTCAGAGTTTCAGAATTATCTGGTATAATATCTTTCTTGCGTGCATGCTCTCTCTTTCCTTCCCTGTCTTATCATGCAACATCTCAGACAGATGCAAATCTAACACACCAAACTATATAGTCTAGAAGAGTGTTACTCATTTAGTTAACAATTCTATATTGTCTGCCTAAAATGTCAGGCATAATTTTTGGCACTTGAAATACATCAGTAAACAAAACTGATCCAAAGCCTACATTCCAAATGGCATG
>NW_005871312.1:509553-549768 GCF_000147115.1 Myotis lucifugus | reverse complement strand
CCATCAGGGGGTTTGGGCTTCGTACCTGTCACACACAGAGCAGGTCGATCAGGGGTTTGGGTGCTGCCCCTGTCACCACAGAGCAGGGCGATCAGGGGGTTGGGAGCTCCCCCTGTCACAGATAGAGTAGGGCTGATAGGGAGTTGGGGCAGCGCCCCTGTCACACACAGAGCAGGGTGGATCAGGGGGTTGGGGCACTCACCCTATCACACTCAGGGCAGGGCCGATGTGGAGGTTGCAGCTCCACCCCATCACACACAGAGCAGGGCCCATGGGGGGGTTGGGGCACCGCACCCTGTCACACACAAAGCAGGGCTGATCAGGGGGTTGGGGAGCTCCCTCCTATCAGGCACAGAGCAGGGCCGATCAGGGGGTTGGGGCCCCTTCCCCTGTCATGAACAGAGCAGGGCGGATAGGGAGGTTGTGGCCCTGCCCCCTGTCACACATAGAGCCGCAGGGTGATCAGGGGGTTTGGGCTCTGCCCCCTGTCATGCTGCTCCAGGGGCCAGGAGGCCTCCTGGCTCTGCTGATCCCGGTGCTGGGAGGCCTCGCTGCTCCGCTTGACACAGGGGCAGTGAGGCCTCACTGCTCCGCTGATCCCGGTTCCAGGAGGCCTCACAGCTCCGCTGATCCTGGGGCATGAGGCCTCGTGGCTCCGCTGATCCCGGGTTCGGGAGGCCTCACGGCTCTGCTGATTCCGGTGCTGGGAGGCATTTACCCTTTTATTATATAGGATAGAGGCCTGGTGCACGGGTGGGGGCTGGCTGGTTTGCCCTGAAGGGTGTCCTGGATCAGGGTGGGGGTCCCTTCTGGGGTGCCTGGCCAGCCTGGGTGAGGGAATGATGGCTGGTTGCAGCTGGTCACACCCCCTTCAGGGTGGGGGTCCCCACTGGGGTGCCTGGCCAGCCTGGGTGAGGGGATGATGGCTGTTTGAAGCTGGTCACACCCCCTTCAGGGGAATGTTCACACACCAGGGGGGGATGTGCACACTGGAGGCCTCTGGCTTTGCAGATCCACAAACCCTCGTGGTGCAGCCAGGAGGACGTCAGTCTGGCCCTCCACGGTGGCTGTCCCTGCGATCCTGCAACTTCTGGGCCAGGAGGCGGATCTTGAGCAGCCACTCCTGGGCGCTGATGGCCTGCAGGGGCTACTTCAGCTCAGCCTGCAGGCTCTGCTTGACGGGCTCACAGCTGTCACCACCACCATGTGGGGAGTACAGGCCACCCTCCGCTGGCCTGCCTCCCCTGTCCAGAGGCTCTCTGTGCTGCTCACCTGCCCAGAGTGACTGGGGCTGGGTGGAAGCCAGGCATCCTGCCCTGCCCCACCCCAGCCGATCCGCTCCTGTGCGAGCTGCCACCCCACTGGGAAGGGTCACAGATTCGTGTCTTGGTCCCGCAGACAGCCTCAAGCACTGCCCCCCTTCGCCCCCCCGCTCAGCAGGGTCACAGATCCTGGTCCCAGACTGCGGACAGTCTTGCCCACTGCCACCCCACCTGCCAGGTCACGGATCCGTGTCCCGGGACAGTGGACAGCCTCCCGCACTGTCCCCCGCCCGGCAGGGTCACAGATCCAGGTCCCGGACCACAGACAGCCTCAAGCACTTGCCCCCCGCCTTGGTTGGGTCACAGATCCGGGTCCCAGACCGCGGACAGCCTTGCCCGCTGCCGCCCTCCTTCAGTATGCAAATTAGCCGCCATCTTGTTGCTTCAGGTTGGGGGTCCCTGACCAGTCTCAGTGAGGGGATGATGGCTGTTTGCAGCTGGTCACACCCCCTTCAGGGTGGGGGTCCCCACTGGGGTGCCTGGCCAGTCTGGGTGAGGGGCTGAGGGCCGTTTTCAGGCTGGCGGGCGACTGAAGCTCCCAACCTCTCCTTTTTTCTTTCTTTTTTTATTCTGGGGTTTATTTACCTTCTATGGCTGTCACTGGAGCTGAAATCCGGCTTTAATTCTGAGGCCCAGCTGCAGCTCTGAGACCTTGGCTGCTGAAAGCAGGTACTGGGTTTGTTTGGGTTCTATAATTGAAACACTGTTGTGGTCCTGCTGGCTGAAGCCTGGCTGACTGAAAGCAGGTTTCTGGAGTTTGTTTAAATTCTATAATTGTAACAATGTTTCTTAAACTGCAAGCTCAGAGGCCGGCAGCAGCAGGCGGGGAATGTTGGCTTCCTCCATCACTGAAGCAAGCAAGCTTCCTGTTCACTTTAGTGCCTGGCTGCCGGCCGTCATCTTGGTTGGCAGTTAATTTGCATATCGCCCTGATTAGCCAATGGGAAGGGTAGCGGAGGTACTGCTAATTACCATGTTTGTCTATTATTGGATAGGATAAGTAGAAGCAAGAGATTTATTTTAAGGAATTACTCATGTGCTTGTGGAGGCTGGCAAGTCCAAAGTGAGCAGAGTGGTTTGGCAAGCTAGAGATGCTGAGAAGAGTAAATGTTACAGTTCAAGTCTGAAGGTAGTGTATTGGCAGAATTCCTTCTTGCTTGGGGGAAGACCAATCTCTGTTCTATTAAAGCCTTCAACTGATTTAAAGAGGCCCACTCACATTATGGAAGACAATCTGCTTTACTCAAGGTCCCCCAATTTAAATTTTAATCTCATTAAAAAACACCCTTACAGAAATAGCTGGACAATAAGGTCCAGCCAAGTTGACAGATAACATTAACTAGCACATTCAGAAAATATGGAGGTTTGGGGGGAAGGTACTGTGGAAATAAATAAAGATCAATAAAATGATAACATCAAATGCTATTTAGTTAGAGTTTGCTCATAATAAAGCCATCCATTGCCACTTGTGTTTTTACAGACTGAAAGGCAAGCAGAGGAGTCGGGAAGCTTTATTGGGAAAAAATGGAAAGGCTTCATGTATGACCTTATTTGAGGCTGTTGGCATGTGGAAGCTGTAGACAGGCTAACTGGAAGTGGAACATCCTGCATAATTGGTTAGGGCTGCGTATCTGGCTTTCTCTAGTTGGTGCTAAGTTGGAAACAGGGACAAAAATAAGGGAAACTGTCAATTACTAATTAAGTCTTGACCATTTGGGAGCAATTTAGAGCAGTTGTATGGCTTTCTGGAAATAGCGGTTACTAGAGAGAGCAATCTGACTTCCTACATGTCTTATTACAACAGTTTGGCTTTCTGTGTAGTTTATTATAAATAAGGGGGTTGGTTTTTTAAAGAGGCTGTTATATGCTGTCACTCAGACTTCTATTTTAATATGTGGTCTTATCATTTTCCACTTATATATTTAGCCTTTCAAAAGATAAACAATATAATAAAGATGTGAAGTGAACTGCATAGTGTATAAGAAGGTGATAAATGTTGCAAAGAATTATGAAACAATGTATGAATAATTTGCAGTACAAATTGGAGGAAGGTATAGGAAAGTTTGCAGTATTTTTAAAAAATATTTTTATTGATTTCAGAGAGGAAAGGAGAGGGAGGGAGAGAGAGAGAAACATCAATGATAAGAGAGAATCATTGATTGGCTGCCTCCTGCTTGCCCCACACTGGGGATTGAGCCAGCCACCAGGGCATGTGACCTGATCAGGAATCAAACCATGACTCCTGGTTCATAGGTCGATGCTCAACAACTGAGCCACACCGGCTGGCAGGAAAGCTTGCAGTATTAAATTAAAAGTGAGATTTAAGCAAAACTTTGAAGAAGGTGATGGAATTATCCAAACAAAAATCTGAAGGGATATAACCCTAAACATATTGAACAGCTGCTGCTAAGCCTCTAATGTGGGTTGATACTGGGTATTTAAAATATATCTAAAATAATCACAATGCCTCTCTTCCATCTTTTGGAATTCACCTTCTTTGGCATATATTTCACAATAGACAGCTACATTGTGAATCATTCATTATCTAAGGGAGGGAATATTTAGAGGAAAAATAAAACAGGGGGAAGGGAGATGGAGGAGAGAAAGAAAATCAAAAGAAAAGTCAGCAACCAGAGATCACAGACTTGTACTTAAATAAAGCTCATCTTTGAAATCTAGATCATTCTTACTTGAAAATTTTATCAGTTATATTTTGATGTCATTTTTCTAAGTTGCTTCTGCTTGAACATTTCAGGGTTACTGGTTTAAGATCAGTATCTGCTTAATTGATGTCCATTTGATGGAATTTCCACATCTCACAAATAATTCCAGATTAGGTCTTACATTTTCCGAGCACAATGAAAACGGTTAGAGTTTGTGCTGTTCAGCCCCCAAAATGACCCCTAATAATTCACATCAAAACTGGTTAAATCTCCTTCCACCTTGAATAGGGCTCACCTTGAATAACACACAAGGGATATTGTAGGAATTCCTGGGTATGACCTCCAATGATCCTAATATATAAAAACCCAGGGTCTGTAACAATTGACTGAAGGCTCGAGGGAACACCGGAAGTAGTCCTGCAGTCAGTGCTGAATTGCTGTGGCGACCCAGCACTGACTTCCAAGGGGGCTGCAGATCAGGCCCAGAGAGAGGCCAGGAGAGAGAGGCAGGGTCTGATCCATAGCCTCCGTGGAAGCTGTTGATCAGCCGTTGCCTCTCCCTTTCTCTCTGGGCTTCACCAGCAGCCTTGCCTCTGTTTCTCTCTGGGCCTCCAGGGGGCTGCTGATCACTCTGCCTCTCTGATCAGGCCCAGAGATAGGCCTGGAGATGCTGACTGGCATAGAAACTGACCAATCAGAACCAAATTTGTGTGAACTGTGAGGAGCCAATGGCTTCCTATGAGGTGGAGCTTTTGACGCTGACTGGCATAGAAACCGACCAATCAGAACCAAATTGGCCGTCAGGGGAGGGCAGTTGGGGGTGATCAGGCAGGCAGGCAGAGAGGTTAGGGGCAATCAGGCAGGCAGGCAGGTGAGCAGTTAGGAGCCAGTGGTCCCAGATTGCGAGAGGGATGTCCAACTACCAGATGCCCGATGCTGGCAGTGAGATATCCCTCAAAGGGTACCTGATTAGAGAGGGTGCATGCTGAGCTGAGAGGAATCCCCCCATGCACAAATTTAGTGCACCGGGCCACTAGTAGGTTATAAAATACATTGTGGCTTCTACTTCATGGTCTCTTGTATCACTTGATCTGGCAGAAGCCAACCACCATGTCAAAAGGTCTATGGAGACATCCACATGTAAGGAACTGAGATAACTAGCCAATAACTAGCCCAACTTGCCAGGCATTCATGTTAGCCACATTGGCATGGATTATTTTGCCCCAGACAAGACTTTAGATGACTGTACTTTGTACAGGTCACTTTTACCACAGATGATGCTTAGTTTTATATGCCAACTTGACTGGGCTAAGTGATACCCGCATAATTGGTAACATTATTTCTGGGTACGTCTCTGAGGGCATTTCAGGAAGAGATTAGCATTCAAATTTCTGAACTGAGTTTACCAGGTGGCCCTTCCTAATCAGGTGAGTACATCCAATCCATTGAGAGTCCAAATAGAACAAGGAGATGAAGGAAAGGAAAATTTATTTTCTCTCTGCTTGAGCTTTGACATTATTTGACCTCGCCCTTGGATATTGGTGTTCCCAGTTCTTGGGTTTTTGCGTTCCTCACATCGATGTACTCCATCACTTTCCTCACTTTCCTCCATAATCTCAAGCCTTTTTAGTCAAACTAACTTATACTACAAGCCTCCTTGGTTTCCTAGTTTGTAAAAGGCAGATGCAGGGATTTCATAACCACATGAACTATTTCCTCTAATTATAAAAATATATGATTGGTTTAGTTTTTGTTTTTTCTGGAAATCCCTACCTAATACACCACATAAAAAACACAGGACCAGGATCATCCAGCTAAACCTCTTGTAAGTTCCTGATGGTCAGAAACTGTGAGATGCTTATAGTTTTTTATGCCACTAAGTTTTCAAGTTAAGATGTTACATAACTTGTCCAGCCAAAGATGGGTTCCCATTAATAGATGATGGAGCAATGCATCTCAGGTACTTGCTTTATGCAAATAATCTCCTCTAGCTTCCTGCCTCACAATAAAGCTATTCTCAACTCCTGTTTTACATGGATATTAAAATTCTAGTTCCTATGATCTAGATTCTAGAACTTCTAGTAACTTGTTTGCTTCACTAGCAGCAGTTCCCTTTTTATTTCTGTAATACAATAATTTTCCATTTTTGTACAAAATAAAATGATATGGCATATTAGGAAAGAAAGTCATGTTTTATTAGAATATTATAAAAGAAGTTTAATTTTCTTATCAGGCCAAAGTGAAAAAGAAGATTAATACTATTTATGAATTGATTCTCTGTTAATGCAAGTCTTCCAAGTATGAATATTTATCTTTTTAGTGAAAAGTGACTTCATCTAAAATTGCACATAACATTCCAATGCAGCCTATCATTCCGTAAAAGCCATTTTCCAAAATTACTTTTTAATTTCCAAAACTAGGATCCTGATTCTGTAAATCTTCTTGGATTCAATGGACAACATTAGGAAAGTGTTTGTTTAATGAATAACTTCATTAAAATAAATAAGTGTTTGTAATTCAGGTTCATGGGGTTTGAGTCCAGGTCTACCAAATGGGTTATTAAATTTTCTGAGTGTCAATATCAATACTCTTTGAGAATCTGATTTAATAGATCTGAATAAGAGTCTGTAAATTGGTATTTTAACAATCAATACAGAAAGTTTTGACAAAAGTGAGGTTAATAATTACACTTTGTGAAATATTGTCCATATTGTTCCTCATATTCATTGATACATATTTCTTCTTTCATTTCTTACCACTCATTCTTTAAAAACATTTCTTTTTTGTGGGTGGGGACTTTTTTGGTTTGTTTTTTTGGTTTGCTTTTATATGGATTTTATAATTTTGATTAAAGGGCTATTGTTGTGAGGAGTAGGTAGAAAGAAAAATCATCAGCAGCCATAATTTATGAGTGAAGATATTTGTAAATCATGTTTTAATAAGTCAAAAACACTATGTAGCATTTCTATGAAAATTCAATTAAAATGATAATAATGTATAACATGATGTACAATGCAATTAAAATGTAAAATATATAGCACAAGGATGCCCAAATATTCTAAGATAAATGGTAATATCAATAGCAGTAGGCTTTAGTTAAGTGCCAAATGCTAGCTATATTATAAATATTTACAAAACTGATACAACGATCAGATGTTTAAGGTAAATATGAAGATTTTTGATTGAGGTTTGGGGTTGGAAATATTTGTTCAATTCATAAAATGAAATATGTCTCTTAGGACACAGCAGGTACATCACATTCATTGGAAGATATGATGTGAAGAACTTAAAGATATATGCACTTGCTTTTCTTTTCTTTTCTCTTGTTGATATAAATTAGTTTATGGTTCTTATGAAGACATAGATGAACAGTGATATTCAAGGTAAGAAAATATCTAATGATTCTTTCCAGAGAAACATTTAGAAGAATAAAATAAAAGGATAAACACATTCTGACATATGAAAACTTTAAAATATATTTGAATACCCTGACATAGGTAAACCTTAAGGGAAAATAAAATAGAAGGAATCAGTAAATATTTACTTATTTTTTATGCATTCATTGATTTCTTCTTCCTTTTTAAAAAGTCTTTACTGTTAAGAGTATTACATATGTCCCCTTTTTTCTCCATTGAGTCCTTATAGTCTACCACTAACCCCCACCCCAGGACAGCACCACCCTATTGTCTGTGTCAATGGGTTATGCATATATGCATACAAGTTCTTTGGTAGATCTTTTCCCACCCACCCACCCAACCCCACCTTCCCTCTGAGAGTCCACAGTCTGATCCATACTTCTATGTCTCTCTGGATCTATTTTGTTCATTAGAATCCACATACGAGTGAGATCATGTTAGACTTGTCTTTCTCTAACTGGCTTATTTTGTTTAGCATAATACTCTCCAGGGATCTCCATGCTGTCTCAAAGAGTAAGACATCCTTCTTTTTTACTGCTGCACAGTATTCCATGATGCAAATGTACCACTATGTTTTTTTTTTGTTTTTTTTTTTTTTATCCATTCATCTACTGATGTGCACTAGGGCTGTTTCCAGATCTTGGCTATTGTAAATTGAACTACTATGAACATAGGAGTGCATACATTCTTTCTGAATGGTGTTTAGTGATTCTTAGGGTATATTTCTAAAAGTGGAAACACTAGGTCAAATGGCAGTTCCATATTTAAAATTTGAGGAAACTCTGTACTGTTTTCTATAGAGGCTGCACAAGTCTGAAGTCTAACCAACAGTGTACTAGGCGTCCCTTTTCTCCACATCCTTGCCAGCACTTGTCCTTTCTTGATTTGTTGATGGTAGCCATTCTGACAGGTGTGAGGTGATACCTCATTGCCTTTTAAATTTGTATCTATCTGATGATCAATGACTGAGCATTTGGTCATGTCTCTTAGCCATCTGTATGTCCACTTTGGAGAAGTGTCTAGTTAGGTCCTTTGCCCATTTTTAATTGTTTTTTGTCTTCCTTTTGTTAAGTTGTATGATATTTTGGAAACTAACCCCTTATCAGATGTATCTTTTTTTTTCCTATTCAGAAGCTTTTTATTTTGATGTAGTCCCGTTATTTTTTCTCTCCTTAGTTTCCTTTGCCCTAGGAGATGTGTGCACAAATATGTTGCTACAAAAGATGACTGAGATTTTACTGCCTATGGTTTCTATTAGGATTTTTATGGTTTCCTGTCTTACATTAAAGTCTTTTATCCATTTGAGTTTATTTTTGTGTACCATGTAAGTTGGTAATCTAGTTTCATTGTTTGTTGTTTTTTTTTTGCATTTGTCTGTCCAATTTTCCAGCACCATTTATTTAAGAGACTGTCTTGACTCCATTGTATGTTCTTGCCTTCTTTGTTAAATACTAATTAAGTGTGATGGCTTGGGTCTATTTCTGGGGTCTCGGTTCTGTTCCATTAATCTATATGCCTTTTCTGTGCCAGTACCAGGTTGTTTTGAGTACAGTGGCTTTGTACATAACTTGATATTTGGTCTTGTGATCCCTCCAACTTTGTTCTTATTTCTCAAGATTTATGTAGTTATCCTGGGTCCTTTTTTTTTTTGGTTTCATATAAATTTTTGGAGTATTTGTTCTAGATCTCTGAAATATGCCATTGGTATTTTAATAGGGATTGCATTGCATCTATAGATTGCTTTGTGTAGAATGGATATTTCAATTATATTAATTCTACCAGTCCATGAACACAGTGTGTCAAATATGGATTTTATTATGTTGAGGTATGATCCCTCTTTTCCCACATTGCTGAGAGTTTTTGTTTAAAAATGTGTGTTGGATTTTGTCAAATGCTTTCACTGCATCTATTGATCTTATCATGTAATTTTTGTCTTATAATTTATTTACTTGCTGTATCACATTTATTCATTTGTGAATATTTTTCCAGCCTTGCATCCCTTGGTCATGGTGTATGATCTTTTTAATATATTACTAATATTTTGTTGAGGATTTTAGCATCTATGTTCATCAAGAACTTCAGCCTTTAATAATCTTTCTTTGTGGTGTATTTTTTGGCTTTTTATTAGGATAATGCTGGCCTCATAAATAGTGTTCCTTCTTTTTGGATTTTTTGGAATAGTTTGAGGAGCATAGGTATTAGTTTTTCTTTGGTAAATGTTTGGTAAAACTCGCTTGTGAAGCCATCAGGACCAGCACTTTTGTTTGCAGGGTTTTCTTGCTTACTGCTTCAATTTGAACAGTTGTTGTTGGCCTATTCAAGTTTTCTGATTAAATATAAGTCATGAAACCATAAAAATCCAATAGAAATCATGGGGTAGCAAAGTCTCAGACATCTTTTATAGCTATATGTCTGTGCATATATCTCCTAGGCAAAGGAAACTAAGGAGAAAATAAACAAATAAGGCTACGTCAAAATTAAAACCTTCTGAACAGCAAAAGAAACCATCAAAAAATGAAAAGGTAGCCAATTGTATTAGAGATCATATTTGCCTATGATATATCTGATAAGGGGTTAATTTCCAAAATATATAAAGAACTCATACAACTTAACAAAGGAAAAAAAACAATCTAATTTTAAAAAAGGGGGTGGCAAAGAACCTAAATAGACACTTCTCCAAAGTGGACATACAGATGTCTAAGGGACATATGAAAAAATTCTCAAAGTTACTAATCATCAGAGGGATGCACATTTAACAAGTTATATCACCTTATACCTGTCAGAATGTCTACCATCAACAAATCAACAAATGACAAGTGCTGGCAAGGATGTGGAGAAAAGGGAACCCTAGTACACTGCTGGTGAGAATTCAGACTTGTGCAGCCTCTATGGAAAACAGTACAGAGTTTCCTCAAAAAGTAAATATGGAACTGCCATTTGGCCTTAATGTTTCCACTTTTAGAGATATATCCTAAGAATCACTAAACACCAATCAGAAAAAATGTATGCACCTCTATGTTCATAGTAGTTCAATTTACAATAGCCAAGATCTGGAAACAGTCCTAGTGCACATCAGTATATGAGTGGATAAAAGACTGTGGTACATTTACACCACGGACTACTGTGCAGCAGTAACAAAAAACAACAACAACAACAACAAAAGGATTTCTTACTCTTTGAGACAGCATGGAGGGATCTGGAGGGTAAGTGAAGTAAGCCAGTCAGAGAAAGACAAGTCTCGCATGATCTCACTTATATGTGGAATTGTTATAGGATTCCAGGGCAGGAGGAACAGGGAAACTGAGACAGGAAAGTTAAAACAAGGCCAAACATTGTGGGCAATTTGCAGCCACCTTGCAACTAACAAACCATTATCTTCCCCAGCCAAGGACACAAGAGCAAATGATTAAAAAAATCTCCCTAATGAGACAATGAAGAAAGGGAGGGGGAAAGGGGAAAAGAAAAAGAAAAAAGGGGCAGTTTTACTCCCTAAGCAGAAAAGCCTGCAGTCTCGAGGTTTAGCAAGATAAAGTTGCCAGGTGCTTTTCATAAATTCTGGGAAGGCCACAACAAGGTGAATAAAGGGATCTTGAGAATTAATCTGTATCAAAATAGTTAGCAGAGGAATTTTGAAGCCTATAGACAGGAAGGTATGTAACAACTCAGACCCCACCCAACTTGCTCTTCAGATTAGCTGAGAGCCGGTCTGTGCTTCATAAGCCAGATAAATAGGTCTGCTTTGCTTTTTAAAATAAAGATTCATGCTTTAATAATTTGGCTTATCATGATGCAGTCAAGGTCTCTCATACAGACTCATTTATGTGAGAAAACAATGACTGAGGCTGGGGACAGCCCTCTCCCACTGGCTCAAGGGCTTGTCTGGTAAAGCCTTTCTGGTGTCCGTGAGAGGTGCCTATAATAGAATCTAATGAATAAAATAAACTGATGAGCAAAATAAATCCAGAGACATAGAAGCATGGAACAAACTGACAAATCTCAGAGGGAAGGCGGGGGTGGGGAGATGGTTGGGAAGAGATTAACCAAAGAACTTATATGCCTATATGCATAATGCATGGACACAGACAATGGTGTGGTGAAGGCCTGGGGGGAGGGGTGGCAGAGGGGGTAAGTGAGGAAAGAAAAGGTGATATCTATAACATTTTAACAATAAAGATAATTTTAAAAATACCAATAGCATATTTCAGAGAACCAAAAGAAATACTCCAAAAATTTGTATTGAATCAAAAAAAGACCGGAATAGCAACAGTGATCTTGAGAAAGATGAACAAAGTTGGAGGTATCATGCTACCTGACATCAAACTGTATTACCAAGCTATAGTAATCAAAACAGCATGGTACTGGCATAAAAAGAGACATATTAACCAATGTAAAAGAATAAAAATCCAGAAATTAACCCATACCTTTATAGTCAATATTTGACAAGGGGGAAAAACATACAATGGAGTAAAGATAGTCTATTCAATAAATGATGTTGGGACTATTGGGCATATACTTTCAAAAAAATAAAACTATATCACTTTCTTATATCACATAGAAGAATAAATTCAAAATTGATTAAATATTTAAATGTTAGACTCAACACCATAAAAGTATTGAGAGGAAATATAGGCTATAAATTCTCAAACATTTCTCATATCAATATTTTTTCTTATAGATCTCTTTGGGCAAGAAAAAATAAACAATGGGGCTACATCAAACTAAAAAGTTTTTGCATAGAAAAGAAAACCATTAATAAAATGAAAAGACAGCCCACTGATTGGGAAAACATATATGCATCAAAGATGCATCTGATAAGAGATTAATATCCAAAATTTATGAAGAACTTATAAAACAACACCAAAAAACCCCCACAAACTATTCAATTTAAAAATGGGCAAAACACCTGAATAGACACCTCTCCAAAGAGAATATACAGATCCCTAACAGACATACGAAAAGATGATCAATTTCATTTACTATCAGATAAATGCAAATTAAATCCACTATGAGATATCACCTCACACCTGTCAGAATAGCTATCATAAAAAAATCAACAAACAAGTGTTGGTGGGGATGTGGAGAAAAGTGAACCCTAGTACACTGTTCATGGGAATGCAGATTGGTGTGGCCACTATGAGAAGCAGTATGGAGTTACCACAAAAAATTAAAAACTGAACTGCCTTATGACCCAGTGATTTAACTTATAGATATTTATTTTTAATCTATAAAAAACATAACCACTATATTAAATAATGTTATGATTACATAAATGTGTATAGTACTACATAAGTAGGATTTACAATGCAAATTTTTGCATCAGAAATTCTGCCTTTTATTTCACTTGTATAATGATGTATGACAAAATTCGAGGAAAGAGTTTTAGGTCTTTGTTTTTACCTTGAATTAACAAAGAGGGCTAGGGATACTCTCCATTTTCTCATCTGTAAAATGAGCTACCTCATCAAATATTATTGTCTCTTTCTGCTTTGCATGTTTTATCTATCCCTAAACCAACTTAGAGCTTCTGGGGGGAGAGGGCAAGGAAAATCCTATCTAATAAAGAGGTAATATGCAAATTGACCATCACTCCAACACACAAGATGGCCACCCGCATGTGGTTAAAGATGGCCGTACCCATGTGGACACAAGATGGCCGGCAGAGCAGGGCAGTTGTGGGTGATCAGGCCAGCAGGAGAGGGCAGTTGGGAGGGACCAGGCCTGCAGGGGAGGGCAGTTGGGGGCAATCAGGCCAGCAGGGGAGCAGTTAGGCGCTGATCAGGCTGGCAGGGGAGTGATTAGGGGGTGATCAGGCTGGCAGGCAGAAGTGGTTAGAGGCAATCAGGCAGGCAGGCAGGCGAGCGGTTGGGAGCCAGCAGTCCCGGATTGTGAGAGGAATGTCCGACTGCCCAGTGGGGTCAGGCCTAAACAGGCAGTCGGACATCCCTTGAGGGGTTCCAGATTGGAGAGGGTGCAGGCTGGGCTGAGGGACCCCCCTCCCTGTGCACTAATTTTGTACACTGGGCCTCTAGTGTCCAATATAATGACATATTGGTAAAACTAAATGTTCTTTAAGGAAGTATCAAATGATTAGATGAGGAGGAGACTGAGATTTTAAGATAATACTTTTAATTAACAGTAAGATTTTAAGTGGGGGAAAAAAATGCAGAATGTAGTTCTGACCAGAAGTCATAGTGGAATAATGAACAATGTTGTTAGTTACCAAAATCTTTCTGCTCAGTGAGAATTATAACCCAATTTAGATAAGTCCAATAAACTCTTCTATGAGGGAAACAATCTGATTTCATCAAAATGGATTCAGCCTGTGGCATGCTGTGTTTGGTTGTGGCCCAAGTCACAGCCCGCTGGGAGTGGCAGCCCCTGCCATCAGTGTCTGTCAGGGAGCAGACACTTCTCTCTTTGTATTATCATAGAGCTCCAGGCTCCTGTGTCAGTCAGACCACAGTGAAATGCTGACAGTGAGCTGCTGCACAGGCCAGCGAGAGGCCCTCACTCTGTATTTAAAGGGCCCAAGAGCTGCAGGAAGACAGTGTTCCTGCCTCTTCTAAGTGGCATGTATGAAGAGATATCTGAGTTAGCAGTTCTGACAACCCCATGAAACTTGATCCAGACAGTAACAGAATGTGAAATAACAGGAGCTCTCATCCCTGAGTTTATGAAAGAAGAGAGAGGATGAAGAATTCGGAGTGTTTCTGATAAACCTGGCATTATGTGGGTGCATTAAACACATACTTGCATTTTAATTTCCCAAAACACGGACGTATTCTTGCAAAGTTTAAACCTCAGTCATTTAGTAAATAAGTAGTTGTGGTTGAGAAAATCTGATAATCTGAATAGAAACAGGTTAAAACACTGTGATGAAAGTGGGCTCTGGAAACCTGCAACTTGGTTTCAAAATTTGTTTTGACCACTTCGGATTAATGAGAATTTGGACAAGTTTTCTAAGTGTTTGTGCTTTAGTTTCCTCATCTGCAAAATGTAAGTAGAGTTCACATGACAAAGCCGTTGTAAGAGTCAAATAACATTACCACTATTAATCACTTAGACAAATAATTAATGTTTAGTAATATCCCAGAAATGGTTGACATTATTTTTCTTTGATCATCAAAATCTATGATTATTCTAAAATGCTGTTCAGCTTTCTGTATTTGAGTGTGGTAGTCATAATACCAATTGAAATATGTTTTCAATGTTCCTACTTATACAATTCAAGCACATCATCTTTTATATGATTTATCCTTTTTTATCTTGTAATGTTTTTTATTTATTTCAGAGAGAGGAAAGGAGAGGAAGAAAGAGATAGAAACAACAATGATGAGAGAGAGAGAAAGGAAGAGAGAGAGAGAGACATTGATGTGAGAGAGAAGCATCCTTTGGTTGCTTCCCAAAATGTAGGTATGTGCCCTGACTGGGAAAGAAATCTGAAACCTTGGTGTATGGGATGACACTCCAACTAACTCAGCCACAGAGCCAGGTCCATATAATTTATCTTGATTATGCTGATGATCTTAATCTATTTGGGTATTTGTTTTAATAATTTATTTTACCTTTATTGCTTAAATGATACTTTGGTGAATTATTAGTAATACATTATTGGAAATGCAAAACTTGAACTCTAACTTTCTAGCTTCAGAAATAGTGATTACATCTAGTGTACCTAGAATACAGTGAAAAGAGGAAACATGACTCAAGAGAGGTTGAAAATATAGTGTCAGTCTTTTCAGGGCTTTCATAGGAATGATTAGAATTCAATTTAGGTGCATAATAAATCCTCTAAAGTGACTAAGTAACTTGAAACTATAGTAATATAATCCCATTTATTTAGTATTTACTTAGTGTGGTTTCTTTTTAAGTATATTTTATAAATTTTACATGTAAAAAACAACTTTATTTAGGTATCCTATATAATAAACATACAGAAAAAATTTTAATAGGTAAAAAGGTAAGTGCATTAATGAGAACACAGATAAAAAAAATGCTTCAAAGATGTTATTTGTGCACTGTCATCTGAATGCCTCACAGATATCTTGAACTTAACATACTGAAAGAACATTACTTACTTTCCCATTCCTATTGCAAATTGAGTCTTCATTCTGCTTTGCATTTCCTGTTAATCAACACTGATTAATAATCTATTATTTAATTTGCTCTTAAACAAAATCTTGGTGAATTATATATTATTAGACAAATATACTTTAAAATTTACTTATTTATATATAGAAGCATATACTCAACAAATATTTAACTGATGCCTACCATAGGTATTCACTTTTTATAACTCTATAAACAATGGTAAACAAATAGAAATTATTCTTCCCATGATTCATACAGTGTTGGCAGAAAAAGACAAATTTGTGCATAATACAATTAAAAATTCTGATAGTACCTACTATAAGTAAGCACATTTACAAAACAAAACACAACAAAAAGGAGCAATGGAAGATAGTTGAAAATTCAGGGGATACATGCAAGTGTTGTTTCTTCAGTCTGAAACACACTTTCCCAAATAATTATATTGTCCTCTCTCTCAATTCTTCAGACCTCAGTTCTATTGTTGTCTCTCTGGTCATCTATATAAAATATAAACCCTCCTCCAATGTGAAAATTAAATTTTCCTTAATTTGGTTGTTTTATAAGTAATAAAACATATCAACAGCCAACTTATGGGATGTTTACTTAAATATTTATTTATTTATTTATTTTCTCTGCCACCCACCAGAATGAAGATCTGAAAAGCAGAGATTATCTCTAGTTTATAGTCAAATCCCCAAACTGAGAAGGATACTAGATACTCAGTAAATATTGTTAAATAAATAAATAAGGCATGCTGCCTGTAAGGTGTTAGAGGTAGCAAAACCTTATTAGCATAGGGAGCACAGTATTATGGCAATGATATGAAAAAGAGCCTGACAGTTTGAAAAAATAAAGCAACTAGTGTACCTAGAATACAGTGAAAAGAGGAAACATGACTCAAGAGAGGTTGAAAATATAGTGTCAGTCTTTTCAGGGCTTTCATAGGAATGATTAGAATTCAATTTAGGTGCATAATAAATCCTCTAAAGTGACTAAGTGTCTTGAAACGATAGTAATATAATCCCATTTATTTAGTATTTACTTAGTGTGGTTTCTTTTTAAGTATATTTTATAAATTTTACATGTAAAAAACAACTTTATTTAGGTATCCTATATAATAAAGAGGTAATATGCAAATTAACCCTCACACCCTCACAAGATAGCTGCCTATGACCAGGACAGCAGGGGGGGTTAGTGAGGGATGACCAAATGACTGAACAAGCAAGCTGCGTGGGGCTACAAGGCCGGCGGGAAGGCCATGGGGGGTGACCAGGCTGGCAGGAGGGGCAGTTGGGGGTGACCAGGCTGTCAGAGAGGAGGGCAGTTGGAGGCAATCAGGCCATCAGGGGGCAGTTAGGGGTGACCAGGTCAGCAGAGGGTGGCAATTGGGGAAACCAAGCTTGAAGGGGGGGCAGTAAGAGGTGACCAGGCTGGTGGGGCATGCAGTTGGGTATGACAAAGCTGGCGGGGGGGCACTTGGGGGTAACCAGGCTGGCTGGGGGGCAGAAACGGTGACCAGGCTGGCAGGGGGGCAGTTAGGAACAACAAGGCCAGCGGGGAGGGGGCAGTTGGGGGTGACCTGGCTGGCAGCAGGGGGCAGTTAGCGGTGACCAAGCCAGCGGGGGGGGGGCAGTTAGGGGAGATCAGGCTGGCACACAGAGGCAGTGAGTGGCAATAAGGTCAGCATTGGGGGCATTTAGGGACAACCAGGCAGTCAGGCAGGTGAGCGATTAGGAGCCAGCGGTCCAGGATTATAAGGGGGATGTCCGACTTCTGGTTTAAGAATCGGGCCTAAACTGGCAGTTGGACATCCCCCAATTGGTCCCAGATTGGAGAGGGTACAGGCTTGGCTGAGGGGACCCCCCCCCATGCATGAATTTCGTGCACCAGGCCTCTAGTAATTCTCATAAACTAAGATGTGCACATTGTAATTATTTAAATACAAGAGTTTCTCAATACTGTATTAAATTGTACAGCCACAAATCCAACCAAGATACCAAGTATTTTTCATTCCAAAAGAACCTCAGTGCCTCTTCCTATATGGTCCACAATTGCCAATCTAAAGCAATTATTGATGGACCAGAAGGCTTCACAGGGGAGTTCTACCAAGCATTCAAAGAAGAACTTAAACCTATCCTCTACAGACTATTCCAAAAAATTCGAGAGGAAGGAACACTCCAAGCTCTTTCTATGAAGCCAGCATTACCCTAATCCCACAACCAGATAAAGACACTACAAAGAAAGAGAACTACAGGCCAATATCTCTGATGAACAAAATTCTCAACAAAATCCTAGAAAATCGATCCAGCATTACATTTGTCTGTTGTTAAGGTTACTTTTTTATAAATGGAATCATACCCAACAAACTAATCTGTGTCTTCATTTGCTCATGATAACATTTTTGAGCAATCTATGCAGTTGAGAACATTAGTAGTCCATTTATTTGTATTGCCGAATTGTATTTCATTCCACTAATATACTAGGATATTTTTTCTTTTTTAACCATTCACTGGTGGGTGGACATTTGGGTCATTTATAGTTCAGAGCTATTAAGAATAAACCTGCTATAAACATATATCAACAAATATTTCTGTGGGCATATATTTCATTACTCTTGGGTAATGATGGAAGTCGAACAGCTAAGTCATGGAATAGAAGAAAAATTTAAATTATAGCAATTACCATCAAGTTCTCCTAACTAGTTGCATAATTTTACATTTCCACAAGCATTATATGACAGTTGTAATTTCTCCACATGCTCAGTAATTCTTGATAATTTTAAAAATTCTAGTTGGCATGTAGTTGCATGTCATTATGGTTTCATTTTGCATTTTCTTGATGGGGTATGATGTTTACCATTTTTCATGTGCCTAGTTAACCATTCATGTTATCTTCTTTCATAAAGTGTCCAAAAAGTCTTTTGCACATTTGAAAAGGTGAATGTTTAGCTTTTTATTACTGAATTTTAAGACTTCTTTATATTTTCTAGATACAGTTCACTTTTTATACATTTGTAGCACATTGGACAGTGTGAATGAAGCATATATTATCACTTTCTTAATATTTTTTTAAAAAGCATTTTTATTTTATGAAATTTCAAAGTAACTTCTTAACTAGTTTAAATTTCTTATATTGCCTAACTTATCTCTGCCTACTTCAAAAGATGGGTTTAGCATTAGCAGGTTTTGCTCAGTGGTTAGAGCATTGGCCCATTGACTGAAGGGTCCATATCTTGGTTGCAGGTTTGATTCCTTGCCCAGTTAGGATGTGTGCAGGAGGGAATCAATCAATGTGTCTCTCTCACATCAATGTTTCTCTATCTCTCTGTCTTTCCCTCCCTTCTATTCTCTCTAAAAATAAATGGAAAAAATATCCTCAGGTAAAGGTTAACAACAACAGAAAAAAAGATGGGATTAGGAATTTTATTTATTCCACAACATTGTAAATTTTATATGATTTTTATGGATTTCTAATTAAATTCTTTGTTGGTCAGGAAATATACTCTATGATTTTAATTCATTTACATTTTTTCAGATTTGTTTTATTGCTTTTTATTATTGTCTGTTCGAAAATATTGCATGTGCACTTCAATAGAATGTGTTGTGGCATGTTTGCTTGTAATGCCCTAAAATATAATGAGGTCAAGTGTTTAATTAACATTTTTAAGTTTTCTGTATCCTTAGTGAAGTTTGTCTGTTGCTCTTTTTATTAATTGCTAGTAGGAGTGTACCAAAATACCCTATTATGAGTGAGGGCTTGTCCATTTCTTCTTTCTGATCTCTCACCTTTTGGGTCATCTATCTTTAAAGTTTGTTGTTACAAATATATACATTTTGAATTACCATGTCTGTTTAATAAATTGAAGCTTTTATAATTAAAAATGCCCCTTTTGTATTTGGTTAAATTTTTTTTTCTGAAGTAGATTTTATATATTAATGTAGCCACTTTTTCTGACTAGTTTTTGAATCTATTTTAGATCATATTCCCTAAAGAGCTGATAAATTGACTTTAATTTTTTTTAATCCTCACATGAGGATATTTTTCTATTGATTTTCAGAAAGAGTGGGAGAGAGAGGGAAAGATAGAGAGAAATATCTATGTGAGACAAACGCATGTATTGGTTGCCTCCTGCACATGCCCTGACCAGGGCCCTGGTCGGAAAGGAGCCTGCAACCGAGGTACATGCTCTTGACTGGAAATGAACCCAGGAATCTTTGATCCTCAGGCCGACGCTCTATCCACTGAGACAAACCGGCTAGGGCTTGACTTTACATTTTAATATGCCAACCCCTTGAATTTGAACATCCAGTGCCCATTCAGAATTGTGACAGAATACATTGTTGTTGTTTTAAGCTACCCATTTTATGGTAATTTGTTACAGCAGCAATAGCAAAATGATGTAATGGTTTTAAGCCTCCCATCTTTCTATTTGCTGTGTATGTTTTCTTCCCTTTTTCTTTGATTACATATGTATTTTGCAGTATTCCATTTTGTCTCCACTGTTCGCTTACTAGCTGTATATATTTATATTTACAATGTGCATATTTTGTTTCATTTTAAAATATTCAACTTTAGTTTATCAGAACCTACTTTTATTTCAAATGTACTGCCATTTCACTCTTCCAGTTCTTTGTATTATTTTTAATACTTTCTAATTCTATATATTTTATAAATATCAGAATATATTATTGTTGTTACTTGTTTTCAATCTTAATTTCCATTTTTTCTATTTATCCATTATTTCAGTTTTCTTTAATTTTTGTATTTTGTATTTTATATCTGTGTGAGAGGTTTTGTGTGGTTTTTTTTTTATAAATCTAATGTATGGATCTATTCAGAATCAATTTTTTTTTAAATTTCTTTATTGAGTAAGGTATTACATATGTGTCCTCATCCCTCCATTACCCCTCCAGCCCCCCCTCCCACTCATGCCCTCATCCCCCTGTTGTCTGTGTCCATTGGTTAGGCTTATATGCACGCATACAAGTCCTTTGGTAGAATCAATTTTAACTCAATTTTTTCCTGAGTATATGCCATACTTTATTTTTTAAATATGTTTTTTATTGATTTTAGAGAAACAGAGGAAGAAAGAGGGAGGGAAAGAAACATCTATGAGTGAGAACCACAGATTGGCTGCCTTCCGCATGCCCCCTACTGTGGATTGAGGCCACAGCCTGGGTATGTGTCCTGACCCAAAATAAACCAGTGACCTCTAGGTGCATGGGTCACCGCTCAACCAACTTAGCCACATTGGCCAGGGCACCATACTTTTTAATTCTTTGCATAGATTATAAGTTTTCTTGAAAATTGAACATTTCAGATATTTGTAGCAACTCTGGATTTTGCCACTTATTCTCCCTGAGGATAGCTGTTTTTGCTTTTAATTTTTTAAACTTATTAATAAATTTTATTAATTTATTGACTTATTTATGTATTCATTTGCTTATTTCAATAACTTGCCTGGACTTGATTTTTGGAATTTGTTTTCCCTGCATTGTGACTGGTGATATAATTTCTGTTTTATCTTTTTAATTTTTTGTTCTGACTTTGTGGTGTTACTGCTTTGTTTGCATATCTTGGTGGTTAACCCACAATTGGAAAGATGTTATGCTTCAACAACTTAAGTTGATAAGGCTTCCAATTTCTGTCAGTAAGTCTGTGTGAGAGTTAGAGACCATATTCAAAAGGGAGGCTATATTCAACTCTTACTAAGGTTTACTTTCTCCTGGGCACTCCCTGATCTCTCCTGCACATGTAAATAACTTCCTACTCAGCCTTGGGTACAGGAGAAGTCTCTCTAATTTCCAACATCCCCCACTAACTTTCTGGCTAGATTATGACCATCCCAACAGGGATGCTAATCTCAGGGTAGCAGAGTCATGGGATATTTGATTGTTTCCTACGAAGTTTGCTGTACTTTCTGATAATACATTCAGACATCGGTATTCACCTTCTGCTCCAAACCAAGTCTGCCCCTTGGCAGTGAAGCTGTATTTTCTTTCTTTTTTTTTCTTTTCAACCTAAATATATTAATATTACAAAATCTAGTACAACAGGGCAGAGGTTGGGGTGAGAGGGTAAACAAGAATGGCCCTAGGCAAAAGACTACAGATTTCCACTGTCCTTACCCATTATTTAATAGCATTGTTTTGTTTGTATTAACAAGCACCAATTTAAACTTTGACTTTATTCAATTTTCAGAGATGGAAAATTATGGGAATTTTTGGAGCATATTTTCCAGTTTATAATTTCTATTTTTGTATTTAGCCTTTTGGATCCATTACACTTTTAAGTATGATTTTGAATTGAAAGAGTGATAGCAGGTATCTTACCTCATTCTGATTCTTGAGGGAAAGAATTAAATATATTTTATCAGATTAAGAATGCCTGTTTTGCCCTAGCTGGTTTGGCTCAGTGGATAGAGCGTCAGCCTTTGGACTGAAAGGTCCCAGGTTTGATTCCAGTCAAGGGCATGTACCTTGGTTGTGGGCACATCCCCAGTAGCAGGTGTGCAGGAGGCAGCTGATCGATGTTTCTCTCTCATTGATGTTTCTAACTCTATCCTTCTCCCTTTCTCTCTGTAAAAAATCAATAAAATATATATTTTTTAAAAAGAATGCCTGTTTCTCTTTCTAGTTTCCATCTACATCAGCTTGGTCATTAAATTTTTAAACTTTAAAAAATTATTGATGAGAGAGAGAGAGAGAGAGAGAGAGAGAGAGAGAGAGAGAGAGAGATTTATTGTTCCGCTTATTTATGCATGTGGAGATGATGCTCTAACCAACTAAGTTACCCAGTCAGGGCTTAGTCATTAAATGTATGTTGAATTTTGTAAACTACATCCAATTTCTATTAAGGACGTTTTTTTTTCTATAATCAATAAGTGTGTAGATTTATTTAGTTGATTTTATTGAAAATAATATAGTATTTCTCAAAAAAAGTTAACTTGTTTATGAAGTATTAGACATCTTATGATTCGCTTGGTTAAGATCTTTAATTTATTATTGTTAACATGATTTAATTTTTGATTCTGTGTTTTTGAGAAAGATGATCCTGAAATCATTTTTTTATATTGGTCTCATAAAATATTTGAAAAATGTTAATAAATGAAAGAATTATTGAAAACTAGTATAAATTCTTTCATAAATGAAGATATAAATTCAACCAACAAACCATCTGCTCATGGAGATTTCTGGATCGGAAAGTTTACAATTGAAGTTTTATTTTCTTTATTGGATTTAGGATTATACTGTATTTATATTTATTCTGTGTCAGATTTGTTAAATTAGGTTGTTTTTATGAGTGTTTATATTTTTCATCTAAGTTTTTTTATAAACTTATTCATAATATATCCATTATTTGTTTAATATTTGACACATTGTGGATACTTAAAAATGTTGACCTATACTCAGAAAGATATTGATGTTAACTAATTTTAAGCTTTTTAAAGAAAAATAATTATTTGTTCTAGATATAACAATATGTTTACTATTAATGGATGAAAATAAAAATATATATTAAAATTGGTCTGTCACTCTGAAAGCTACTCATATTTATAATTTTAACTTTAAAGTTTTTTTCCTATACAATAGCAACTATATTAATATGTAAAATAATGGAGGTAGTATTGCTGACATCTTAAAATCAAGGTAGATAAAGATATTATTTCTACCTTTTTAAATATATATATTTATTACATAACTTTAATAAATAGCATTTTTATTATACTGTCTTATATGATTTAATTTTAAATTCTCATTGTAGTACTTTATTGTTACTCAGTAAGGACATTTTAATTCATTAAAATGAATTAAATTTTATTTAATTCATTAAAATCTACTTTTTCTTGTTTAGAATCAATATTTATTTACTTATGTATTTATTTTTAAATACATTTTTATTGATTTTATAGAGAAGGGATAGGGAGAGAGAGATAGAAACATCAATGATGAGAGAAAATCACTGATCAACTGCCTCCTGCATGCCACACACTGGGGATCAAGCCCACAAACCAGGCATGTGCCCTGACTGGAAATCGAACCAAGACCTTTTGGTTCATAGGTCAATGCTTAATCACTGAGCCATGCCAGCCAGACTGAACCAATATTTATTTATAAATAGTTTCTATATAATTAAAAATATATTTTGAATTTTCATTTACTGGCAAGTTACTATAATGATGTTTCTAAATCAGTATAGGAATTAGTAAGCAATTAAAAATTATGAGCCATTTTTTTCACAAATGTTATCTTTTTTCCACCTCATATGAGTCTTTGAAATTATATCTTATCAGTATTCAGATAATTTTATAACAGGAAACTGAGTTGCAGGAGGATTCTTATTTAAAAACAGGAAATATTAACCAAGATATATTCTTAAATTCTTTGGGAATATCTGATCTCATTGCCCTCATGTAATGTATACTTCATAATTAATAGAGACTGAAAGAGAGGTTTAAGATGGTGATATACCCTGCAGAATATGTGCACTCACTTTCAATATGGTTTCATCCTATACATCAGCTTTGAAATAGAAGCAATTAAAATTTTTACCTCAGCTCAGCAAAATCAAAAACTACAAAAACTCAGAAACTTTCTAAGTTAACCATAGATAGCTGAAACTAAAAGTGTGCAAACTTTGAATGATAATCTTACATTCCAAATCCTATCTTTTTTTTCACAGTATAATAAGCAAAGAGAAATCCAATTTTATTAATAAACTAGAGGCCCGGTGCACAAAAATTTGTGCACTCGGGGGGGGAGGGTCCCCCAGCCCGACCTGTGCCCTCTCGCAGTCTGGGACCCCTCGGGAGATAACGACCTGCTGGCTTAGGCCTGCTCCCAGGTGGCAGACTACAGGCCCAATCCTAGGTGCAGCCCCTGGTCAGACTCAGAGCAGGGCCAATTGGGGAGTTGGGGCGCTGCCCCGTCATGCACAGAGCAGGGCGGATCGGGAGGTTGCGATGCCACCCTCAGTCACACTCAGGGTAGGGCCAATTGGGGGGTTGGGGCACCACCCCCTGTCACACTCAAGGCAGGGTCGATGGGGAGGTTGCGGCGCCACCCCCTGTCACTCACAGAGCAGGGCCGATCAGGGGGTTGGGGCGCTGCCCCCTGTCACTCACAGAGTAGGGCGGATCAGGGGGTTGGGGCGCCGCCACTGTCACACTCAGGGCAGGGCCGATGGAGAGGTTATGGCTCTACCCTGTCACACACAGAGCAGGGCCGATCAGGGGGTTGGTGCACCACACCCTGTCAAACACAGAGCAGCAGGGCAATCAGGGGATTGGGGAGCTCCCCCCTATCAGGCACAGAGCAGAACTAATCAGGGGGTTTGAGCCCTGCCCCCTGTCACGCTTATCCCGGTGCCTGGAGCCTTGCTGCTTCGCTGATCCCGGTGCCGGGAGGCATATTACCCTTTTACTATATAGGATAGAGGCCTGGTGCACGGGTAGGGGCCGGCTGGTTTGCCCTGAAGGGTGTCCTGGATCAGGGTGGGGGTCCCCACTGTGGTGCCTGGCCAGTCTGGGTGAGGGGCTGAGGGCTGTTTTCCAGAAGCGGGTGACTGAAGCTCCCAACCGCTCCTTTTTTCTTTTTCTTTTTTTTTTATTCTGGGCCAGCTTTAGCTCTGAGGCCTCGCTGCTGAAAACATCGATACAATGTTGCGGTCCGGCTGGCTGAAGCCTGGCTGAATGAAAGCTGGTTTCTGTGGTTTTGTTTAGCTTCTTATTTGCAACATAGTACATAGTTGCTTAGAGTTCCAGCTGAGAGGCCAGCAGCGGCAGGCAGGGAACATTGGAGTTCGCCGTCACTGGAGCAAGCAAGCCTCCCTGCTCGCTTCAGTGCATGGCTGCCGGCCGCCATCTTGGCTGACAGTTAATTTGCATAAGGATATGCTGATTAGCCAATGGGAAGGGTAGCGGTCGTACGCTAATTACCATGTTTCTCTTTTATTAGTGTAGATTATATGGCATATCAATGTGTTAATGCATAAACAAGCTATTCAATATCAAAACTAATACTAAGAATTGTAATATATTTCATATAAAAATTGTAAGCACATATCAATATTTACAGATTCTGAGTTCTGGCTCCCTGAGCTCCAGAGCACTGCCCACTGCTGATGGCTCATGCCCAAGAATAAGTTTTATTCCAAAATGGTGGCAGAGTAAGTGCAAGCTACACTGATACCCTACCATGACCAAACTGGAAGTACAACTAAAATACAGAAAAAAACCACCCTCAATAATCAAGTGAAGACTGGCTGGAGAGAACCCTGATACTGAGGATGGAAAGTGGAGACCACGTAGAGACTGGCAGGAAGTGCAGAGGTGCTAAAGGGCTGGACCGGTTCCCACAGAAAGTAGCTGAAGTTCCAGAGAGATATCTCAGCTGTGGGAGATTCCCATTGAGAGATCTTGGATCAAAACCCCAAGCTAGACTCCCCAGCCTAGAGCACCAGAACTGAGAAAGGTGACCACATAACATCTGGCTTTGAAAAGCAGCAAAGTTGCTGTCTTTCAGGGAGAGAAGGCAGGAAGTGTTCACAAACTCTTAAAGGGCCAACACACAAAATTTGGTGAGTAGCCATTGACCTTGGGCTCTGGCAGAGGGAGTGTACTGGAGCTGTGTGAGCAGAAGCCAGGATTGTGAGTTCTGGGGTTAGACCAAAGAAATCAGACACCCCAATTCCCTGTGCAGAATCATTCACTCATGCTGCAAAGGACATCTTTCTCTGGTGGACCTTTGCTCTCCAGGTGGTTATTGCCTGTGGGGAAAGCAGTTGCCCCATCCATGCCCCTCTGTGGAGTTTCTGAAGCCCATTAAGAGACTCAAAATAAAAATAAGCCTGTAAGCAGAAACAATCAACTCACCATGTTGAAAAACCTCTTGCCCCACACTGTGGTCCATACCCAGAGGGTAATTAAATCTGAATATAATCAGCCCAGCCTCTGTGGCTCAGTGGTTGTATATGACCTATGAGCCAGGAGTTCATGGTTCTATTCCCTGTCAGGGCATATGCCCAAGTTATGAGCTCAATCCCCCATGTGGGGTGTGCAAAAGGCAGCATATCAATGATTCTCTCTCATCACTTATGTTTCTATCTCTCTCCCTCTCTATATATAGATAAACACACACACACACACACACACACACACACACACACACACACACACACACTCTAGAGGCCCAGTGCACGAATTCGTGCATGAGTGGTGTCTGGCCGGCCTGGCCCCAATCAGGGTGGATCAAGGCTGGGCCTGTTGGGAGGAGGAGATGGCAGGAAGTTGCCCGGCTGGGGAAGGGGCCACGGGTGATTGGCTGGCAGGGCCTGCCACCGGATTGGGGTTGGGGGGCGGATTGGGGTGATTGGCGTTGGCCATGGGAAAGGGGCTGTTTCTTGATTGGGCCGGCCCAGCCCTGCCCCCTGAATGGGGTGGCATGGGGGATGCCGATTGGGGGGCCAGTGTCCTGGGAGAGGGGCCAAGAGTTGGCTGGCCAGCCTGCTCCTGATCGGGATGAGGGGGTCAATCTGGGGTGGGGTCAGATGAAGGGAGGGGCTGCAGGAGATTGGCTGGACGGCACCACTCCCTATTGGGGTGGGGGTGTGATCAGGGGAGGGCCAGCTGGGGGGTGGGGCTGTGGGCCTATTGTGGTGGGGTGGGCTGATGGGGGCGCGGCTGATCAGGATGAGAGAGTCTGATCATAGGCAGGCCGGCAGGGGGGAAGGGCCTCAAGGTTGGCCGCCAGCGCCACCCCCTGATTGGGCTGGTTCGCTGGCCACAGCGGGCATCATAGCAACTGGTTGTTAGGTCATTATGGCTGTTATGGTAGCTGCCTTTTTATATAGATAGATATAGATAGATATAGATAGATTAGCTATAGATAGATATAGATATAGATGATATAGATGATATAGATGATATAGATAGATATAGATATAGATATAGATATAGATATAGATATAGATATAGATATAGATATAGATAGATATAGATATAGATATAGATATAGATATAGATATAGATTTAGATATAGATAATCAGTGATGGTGAATCTATGACACGCGTGTCAGAGGTGACACGTGAACTCATTTTTTTGGTTGATTTTTCTTTGTTAAATGGCATTTAAATATATAAAATAAATATCAAAAATATAAATCTTTGTTTTACTATGGTTTCAAATATCAAAAAATTTCTATATGTGACACGGCACCAGAGTTAAGTTAGGGTTTTTCAAAATGCTGACACGCCGAGCTCAAAAGGTTCACCATCACTGATATAGATATAGATATAGATAGATATAGATATAGATATAGATATAGATATAGATATAGATATAGATTTTAAAAAAAGAAAAAGACCAGAACTGGTCAACAAAACAAACAAACAAACAAACAAAGGTAAAGACTAAATACAATCAGACTGCAGTCACAGGCTGGTCTCGGGGGGTTTTGAGCCTTTGAATGATCTAATTCAGAGTCCTGGGCTAGGAAAAGCAGACCTTGGTGTACATCTTGATCCATTCCAAAGGCACCCAGCCTCAGCAGAGGGAGCCCACAAGCTGTGAATTGCTGATAGCTCCAAACAGGTTCCTCAGGGTCAGTCAAGAATAGTGTCTGACACAGTTATGCACTAGAGATTGGGAGTCTTAGCAAATCTACCTAATACATAAACACAAGCCCAAATAGGCAGCCAAAATTGGGGAGACAAAAAAAGAAAAAACCTAAGCAAAAGAACAAGAGAACTCTCCAGAAGAAGAGCTAAATGAAATGGAGGTAAGAAATGTATCAGATATAGAATTCAGAATAACGATGGCAAGGATGCTCAAAGGCATGAGAAAAGACATGGTAACTGTGAAAACAGACCAGTTAGAAATAAAGAATGACATTACCCTACTAAAGAACACATTGGGAGGAATACACAGCAGATTAGTGGCAGCTGAGGATCGGATCAGTGAATTAAAAGACTAGGTAGAAACAATCACTCAATCATAGAACCAAAAAGTAAAAAAAAAAAAAACAATTAAAAATAGGAGGACAGCAAAACAGGAGGACAGCTTAAGAAAGCTATGGAACAACATGAAACATAACAATTTTTGCATCATAAGAGGACCAGAATGGTAAGAAAGTAGGCAAAGTGTAGAGAACTTGTTTGAAGAAATAATGGCAGAAAACTTCCCTAAACTGGTAAAGGAAAAAGTCACACAAATTCAGGAGGCAAGAGAGTCCCAAGGAAGAAGAACCCAAACAGGCCCACTCCCAGGCACAACATAATTAAAGTGTCAAAAATTAAGGACAAAGAGAGAATTTTAAAGACAGCAAAAGAAAAACTATTTGTTACTTATGAAGGAGCTCCCATAAGGCTGTCAGATGATTTCTCATCAGAAATTCTACAGGTCAAAGAGGAATGGCATGAAGGATTCAAAGGAATGAAAAGCAAAGATCTGAAACAAAGACTACTATATCTAGCAAGGTTATCATTCAAAATATATGGTGAAATAAAGAACTTCACAGAAAAAAAGGCTAAGGATGTTTATTGCCACCTAATCAACACTGCAAGAAATGCTAAAGGGACTGCTGAAATAAGAAAAAAAATAGAGAGAAACATAAGCATAAAGAATTAAAATGCAATAAATAAGTCCCTATAAACAATAACCTTAAATGTAAATGGATTAAATACTCCAATCAAAAGTCATAGGGTGCTGAATGGGTACAAAAACATGAGCCAAATATATACTATCTACAAGAGAGCCATCTCAGAACAAAAGACTCACACAGGATGTGAGTGAAGGGATGGGGGAAAATGTCTATGCAAATGGAAATGGAAAACACTAGGGTTAGAATAGTCAAGACTGACAAAATAGACTTCAAAATGAAGGCCATCACAAGAGACAATAAAGGTCAATGCATAATACCAAAGGGATCAAGAGGCTACATACCTGGTAAACATACATGCACCCAATATAGGAGCACCAATGTATATAGAAAAACTTGTGGAGGACTTTAAGGGAGAGATGAACAGCAATACAGTCATAGTTGGGAACATTGACACCCCACTGAATTCACTGGAGAGATCTTCCAGACAAAAACTGAAAAAGGAAACAGTGACTCTAAATGACACACTGGATTAGATGGATTTAATTGACAATTATAGAACACTAGAGGACTGGTGCACAAAATTTGTACACTGGGGGGGTGTCCCTCAGCCCAGCCTGCACCCTCTCCAATCTGGGACCCCTCAGGGGATGTCCAACTGCTGGTTTAGGCCCGATCCCTAAACCAGCACTCAGACATCCCTCTCACAATCCGGGACTGCTGGCTCCCAACCGCTTGCTTGCCTGCCAGCCTGATCACCCCCTAACCACTCCCCTGCCAGCTTGATCGACGCCTAACCATGCCACTGCCAGCCCAGTCACCCCCAACTACCCTCCCCTGCTGGCCTAGTTGCCCCTAACTGCCCTCCCCTACTGGCCTGATCACCCACAACTGCCCTCCCCTGCCGGCCATCTTGTGGCTGTGGGCGCTGCCATGTTTGAGGGTGTGGCAATAAATTAGCATATTCCCTCCTTATTGGCTGTGGGTGCCACCATATTTGAGGACGGGGCAGTCAATTAGCATATTCCCTCCTTATTGGCTATGGGCACCTCCATCTTTGAAGGCAGAGCAGTCAATTAGCATATTCTCTCCTTATTGGCTGTGGGCGCCACCATGTTTGCAACGGCATGAGGGTCAATTAGCATATTCCCTCTTTATTAGATAGGATGGATCATTCTCAAAGATATACCTCATGCCCTACCTGGTTTGGCTCAGTGGATAGAGCGTCGGCCTGTAGACTGAAGGGTCCCAGGTTCGATTCCAGTCAAGGGCACATGCCTGGGTTGCGGGCTCAATCCCCAGTGGGGGGCTTTGCAGGAGGCAGCCGGTCGATGATTCTCTCTCATCATTGATGTTTCTATCTCTCTCTCCTTCTTCCTTCCTCTCTGAAATCAATAAAAATATATTTTAATAATAATAATAAAAAAAGATATACCTCATGTTAGGTCACAAAACAAGTCTTTACAAATTCAAAAAGATTGAAATCTTATCGAGCATCTTCTCAGATCATAATGGAATGTAATTAGAATTCAACTATAGTAAAAACATTCAAAAACATTCAGACACATGGAGACTAAATAGCATGTTATTAAACAATGAATAGGTTACTAATGAGATCAAGAAAGAAATAAAAAACTTCCTGGAAACAAATGAAACTGAATGCACAACAACCCAAAATCTCTGGGACACAGCAAAAGCAGTCCTGAGAGGAAAGTTCACAGCACTACAGGCCTAACTCAAAAAACAAGTAAAATTAGGTTGCAGGTTTGATCCCAATTGGGGCATATAGGGAAGTCACCCCAATTGATGTTCTCTCTTCTCTCTCTCTCTCTCTCTCTCTCTCTCTCTCTCTCTCTCTCTCCCCCTCTCCATAAAATCTATAAGCATATCCTTAGGTGAATATTAAAAAACGAATAAAAACAAAACAAATAAAAACCCTCAGAATGAACTCAGAATAGGAGAAAATATTCTTACCCTTAAAGTCATGAATCAACTATGTATCTTTAGTCACTGAGTACAGTAACCTTACCCATATACTCTTCTCTGTATTGCTATGGTTGAGAACCTACAAATTATGTATCCCAGAACCCCTTCCCAATAAACTTCTCCAAATTCTTCCAGACAGAAACTAGGATTGGATACCAAAAGGCAGGAGGAAAGAGCAATTGTTTGTGGTTATTGTTATGGGAGTAAGTGGCAGGATGATGACAGACCCAGCATTTTGAGCAGAGGATGTATAATTTGTGCAGGTCAAGTCTGAATTCAAATAAAATAAATGAGAGAGAGAGAGAGAGAAGCCTTTCTAGCAGGTGCAGGAAAATTTGTGCTAAAACGAGATGACATTTTATATTAGTCAGATTAGCTAAACATTAAAAAATACTACTAGTAAATATTATTAACAAGGATGTGGAGAAACCCAAAACTCGTAATCACTGGTACAAGCACTGTGATAAGCAACTGGAAAGCATCAAGTAATTTGTTTTATGTTAAGAAATTTGTATTAGAACATTAATTAAACACATTGTGGTTGAAAAATGAAGTTAGAATTTTAGCAACAATCTTTGTAGGTAAATATATATACTACATATCCACAAATATAATTTCTTATTCATATATGGAAATGAGGGATCCCTAGCTTGATGAGATTGATGATTATCCTAATATATAAAAACCCTGGGTCCGTCACATCCACAATGACCGGAGACTTGATCTAAGGCTCAGGCTGCGCGCACAGCAGGCTCTGGTGGGTGGGCACTTGTGGCAGCGGAGATGGGGACAGGGGAGGCGAGGCTAGCACTCACACTCACTCACACTGCCCACATGCACAAACACACACAGCACCCACCAGCTCACATCCTTTTCTCCCTTTCTTTCCCTCCCTCCCAGCTCGCTCTTGAAGCTTCTTTCAGAATGAGGAGAAAAACAGACTGGGCCTGAAGAGGACTGAATGGAAGGGAGGGCCAGCAGAGGGTGGAGCAGCTCCCACTGGCCCCGACCCCTCCCAGCCGAGAAAGAGGAAGAGAGAGACAGGGAGGCAGGGAGTCCTGGAGGACTGCTGAGAAAAAGAAAGCGAGACAGAGACTGGGCGAGATCAGGCCGGCAGGGAGAGCAGTTGGAGGCAAGATTAGGCCTGCAGGGGAGAGCAGTTAGGGGCCATCAGGCAGGCAGGCAGAGGGGTTAGGGGCAATCAGGCAGGCAGGCAGAGGCAGTTAGGTGCAATCAGGCAGTCAGACAGGCAAGTGGTTAGGAGCCAGCAGTCCCAGATTTCAAGAGGAATGTACGACTGCCGGTTTAAGCTAGAACCCACAGGGATCGGGCCTAAACCAGCAGTCAGTCATCCCCCAAGGGGTCCCCAATTGGAGAGGATGAAAGCTGGGCTGAGGGAAACCCTCCCTGCATGAATTTTGTGCACCAGGTCACTAGTTAATGATAACAATAAAAATGGTAATAATCATGATAATAATAAGTAAACATTATATTTAATCATTCAAGTTCTTTTAGTACCTACAGAAAATATGGGGAATATAAAAAATGTTATAAACACTTCTACAGTTAAAAAGAAAACCAACTACTTGCCCATTTGTATTAAACTGACTTCTTTCCAATATTGAAACTTAGGATATATAGCACTATACTTAATGTCTCGTAAATTTTTAGTGGAATATTTTGCATTTTAGAATTGATTACATCTAGTACCGAACTCCTTCCTCTATATTACTAAATGTAGAAATAGGTTATGTTTCCTCTTTACCCGAAAAAATTCTCTATCAAATATATTGTTATAAGAGTTGTTGGAAAATATGCTTAGAGTTTCATTTAGCACAGTAAGATGTCAATATCTTACAGTTTTTATGTTTTTTAATTGTCCATTTAACTTCAATAATTTATTTTCCTGAAAATCAGATGTTCTTTGTAAAAATGGTACTGAAAAAGTATAATACAGTATTTGTTATGTTTAAATTTCCTAAAATATAACCAAAAGTGAGTAAAACATCCATATTTAATTAGTAAATTATCATAATAAAAATCTTAAAACCTCATATCTTAGAGATACATCCCTTTCCTAATAGTAAATTTTTCAAAACATTAACCCTTACTATTTATGTTTAATATATAATTTAAAGCTTTTCTCACACCTTATTTTGTTTAAAATGTTGTATTATATTTTTGTTGAATGTAAATACTACATACACCTTTTTTTCTGTGTACACAATAGTAAAAATACAAACACAATGTATAGATAATGGTCTGCCATTTGTAGATTTTCTTTGAATGAGACTTTGGAATTAAAAATTCTATTGAATAAATCATTCCATAGTTCAACAAATACTTTAGCTTTAAAAATCTGCTGTAAAACATTGTGCCTCTAATCAACAATACTGTATTATGCACTTAAAAAAATCCGTTAAAAGGTATATATCATGTCAAGTGTTTTTACACACACACAC
The DNA here is from genome assembly GCF_000147115.1 of Myotis lucifugus. Taxonomy (NCBI): domain Eukaryota; kingdom Metazoa; phylum Chordata; class Mammalia; order Chiroptera; family Vespertilionidae; genus Myotis; species Myotis lucifugus. The sequence continues at coordinate 516,232 of NW_005871312.1, read as the reverse complement.
ACACACACACACACACACACTAAACACATGGAACATAGGAAAAATTGTGGAGATAGTGGATACATGTCTATTAACGTGATTGTGGTGATAGTTTCACAGGTGTATGAATATATTGAAATTGACAAAGTTGTATATGCAGTTTTGTATATTGATTATACATCAGTAAAGTTGCTTAAAAAGAAAAAAATACACTCAACTTCATATTTTTTATTAGGAGAGGCATTAATGACATTAAAAAATTTAGAATATGACATCAAAAACTTCTTGTAATGTTTAAAAGTCTCAATATAATTATTTAATAGTTTTTCTTTAATATTAAGATAGAAAAATATTTAGTTACAGCAACAGTAATAAAGTAAACTTTTCCCAATTCATGGAAAATATTTTAATTACTCTCTAACCATTACAACTTAAATGATTATCTTTTAAAAAGTCATGTTATATGCTTGATGCTATGCTAACTTCTCTTAAGTTACCTAGTTCAGTCCACACAATTGTATAAATGACTACTACAACTAAACTCACTTTATATTAAATAAATTAGAATTGATATCTTGTCTTAATGCACAAAGCAACAAAACCAACAGCTGTCTTTGCCACAAAACACTCTGACTGCTCTGCCTGAGCTTTTAACTCCTAGGCTGCATCTTTACTGGTGAAAAACAGGTGCCGTGAATCCACTGTTTTACATAGTTATTAAGAAATAATGCATCATATAACATCTATCAAAACAAAACATTATTTTAATTCTACCATTTTACAAAGTCAGCAAAAAAATCAAATAATATGTAAGTTTAAAAATATATCATTCAACAATCTCAAAAATATGTAAAATATTCTTGTACGTTATTAGCATGAATGATCATAGAACATTTGGTATTAATAGTATTTATGAACTCCTTTTAAACAAAGGCAAAAAACAAGTAACTGCAGCATTTATTCCATAACCAGATGGCCAGGCATAGCAAATCAGTACTATGTAAATCATAGCATTGCAAGGACACATAAAAAATGGTTCTCTACTTGACATCTATCTTATACATAGATGATACCTATGTAGACACGACAAAAATATGTACTTTTTATTGTGGCTAATACAGTCCCTGGAGTTGCTAGTATCATTTTGAAGTTCATTTATATAAAGGTATGAAAACAGATGTGTCAGGAACATCTGGGTTCTGTGCTAAAATCAACTATGAAATATAGTGTGTACGCAATTCAAAATGCATATAAAATAAAGTGGGAAAATATAGTTAACTGTTACGTTACTGAAAAGTCAGCATCATTATTCTCCATCTTGATGCATATAGCAAATCTTTTCCTATAGTATTAGCAAATATTACCTAGAAAGCAATTTACATTCCTCAAGTCAGCCAATGTCACTATCACAACAAACAATTTTGAAGAGTACATGAATGAGCACATTTTGATATTGTTATAAATTTATAAGTGATAGTTTTATCTATCCTAACAAAAACGTTATAAAAATATTTGCTTCAAAATAACATTTCTGACGTATTTCAAAGAGGTTTCCAGCCAAAACAGGTCATCCACAGCTAATTATATGCCTTTTGTCTTTGTGCATACATTATGATTGGCAAGCTGCCAATGGACATGTGTAAATAATGAACAAAGTGATCAATTTAAAAATTCTAAACCACTGGACCAAGCTGCTGTCTTAACAGCAGAATATTAACTTTCACACCTGGTCCCCATTCTGATAATCCCAAAGTATCTTCATCACATTTATTTTCATTGTCTGTCTCAAATATTAACACTAGTAAAGAAGATTACAATCCTTTGCAATAAAATAAAGAGGATTAATTTGGTAAAGAACTATTTGATTTAATGAAGTTCTACTTTTTTTTAATTGCTTCTAAGATTGTTCGCTTTAACCTCATTCTTTAAACCATTTTCTCTCAGCCCTCACTCATGCTCTCCATGCTAGTTTATTTCCATTGGTGTATCCTACCTTTAGCTTCTCAATTTTGATTCAGAAGCCATGCTGTCTCTTCCATTGTATCATTCCTGAAAGGAGCTTGTTTAGTGGTATGTTTGTGTTGATTATTCAGATTTCTCCTTTAGTGCACCATCTGGTCATGTCATAACTTGAGACAAAAACAACTATTCATATTCCCTCTGTAATAATTGTTCATACATCTTTAAACCATTAATTCACTCTGTAGAGTTATTTTTTTCTAACACAAATCATTCTGCCCCAATTAGTTTTGCTTTTTAAAATTTATTTAAAGATAGGTGTAGTTGTATTTTGCCAACACATTAATTCAAGGAGTTAATTCTTTGCCCAAAACAGTTACATTTCTTTTTATTTTCTATTAAAAAAAAGAATACCTAAATATTAAAAGAATTTAATTTTCTTAGTTTCTGGTATTATTCAAGAAAATATCTCACATTATTTAACCTTTATTGTATTCTTGATCTTTCCTCATATATATAATGAAACTTCTGATACATTTGACATTTATAGAATATTTGGTTTAGATCTTACTATAAATGTTCACAATAGATTTCAAACCTTTAAAATTTACTTTTAAGTAAACTTTAAAAACTTAAAGGACAAATCATATTCAGTTAGAGGAACATATTGCAAATATGAATCTTATACATCTTCCTTTTTAAACTTCTATCAAAGAGGACACACATATGCCACATCTTCCATTACTATAATTTTTTATGTCCCTAGTAGGGGCTGCTGATCATGTACAGCATTTTCATACTAGAGTCAAACTTGGCCTCAAAATTTTTCCTATAATGTGACAACATAGTACAAATAAATTGGATTTTAGGTTTTAAGCTAGCTGGTTATAAGTCAGGGTTTTGTGGGGTTTTTTTTAACACTCATTCAGGGAGCTTTGTCATAATATATACTTCTAGGTCTGCTCCTTGGAGATTTTGATTCAATATATCTGGGGTTCTGTATTTGATGTAACCCCCCAATTAATTCTTAAGAAGTTGGATTGACACACATTTAAGGTGAACATTTAGAAATATCTGGTCTGCAATATTCAAATCAATGATCCTCTCCTTTTTTTTTCCAACTTGTTTTTAAACATATATATTTATACATTGATTTGGTTTATTATTTGTTTTTATTTGCTTAAACAATGTTATTGACCGAATGTTTACCCACAAAATTCATCTGTTGAAGCCTGAACTACAGTGTGGCTGTATCTGGAAATCGAGATTCTAAGAAAAGAGTTAAGGTGGGGCTCTAGTCTGATAGGATTAGTATTCTTATGAGAAGATTATCAGAAAGCTCATTTTTCCTCTCAGCTGCACTAGCCTAGGGATGCCATGTGACTACATAACAATAACATGGCCATCTGCAAGCCAGGAAGAGAGCTCTCACCAGAAATCAATGTAGCTGGCACCTTAAACTTGAACTTCCAGAACTGTGAGAAAATAAATTTCAATTGTTTAAATCACCCACTCTATGGTATTTTATGTTGGCAGCTTAAGCAGACAAAGTAGCATATAACAACTTCCATAGCTCAGTTGGTTAGAGTGTCCTTCCCATACACCAAGGTTGTGGGTTTGATCCAAGTCAGGGCACATATAAAAATCAACCAATGAATACATGAATAAGCTGAACAACAAATCTCTCTCTCTCTCTCTCTCTCTCTCTCTCTCTCTCTCTCTCATCAATAAAAAAGAATATAAATTATTCTATTTATAGTAAAGCTCCTTATTTCAAAAAGGAATGTTTTCATTTTTCTTTCATTTAATAGTTTGAGGGCTTAAACAAAAACAAGACAAAAGGGGAAAAACATATCAGAAGTCAGCCAAGAAAACAAAGTTACTAGATGAAAGTGGTCAAAAGGTAGAAACTTCCACTTATACTAAAGAAGCACTAGGTATGTAAAATGTACAAAATGATGACTATAGTTTACAAGGCTATATGCTATATTTAAAGTAACTAAGAGAGTATCCTAAAAGTTCATGTCACCAAGAAAAAAGCTTAGCCACATTGAAATCAAAATGTGGGTGTTGAGTCAGTTCATTGTCTCAAGAAATCAAAGAATGAAGTTGCAGACAAAAACAGTCAGTGGAACCAAAGTTTATTGAGAGCATCCATGAGAATTAAAGTCTATTAGTCCCTGTGTATAGTCCCACATGGCCATAAGCTCCCCCACCACAGGAAGGTCAGGAATCCATTGCATGCTAGGGAGAAAAGAGGAGGGTGAGAGGAAGCTCATGCCTTTTAATTTAGGGGGTGGGTACAGTCTTGCTACATCCTAATTGGTCTTTTCAAAGAATTTTGCCTTAGTAACATCTTTGGGATTGGCTTATATGCCTTACTGTCTTGTGATTGGTTACCTGCACGTTGCCTGTCTTAGTAATATCCATATATTTTAAAATGTGTGCCTCCCGCACATGCCCTTCTTTCCCTGCCCAGTTGGGATGTCTTAGTAAATCTGCCTAGTTGGGTTCCCAGATTAAATCCTCTCGAGACCCCCATGGTCCCCAGCCCTGTCTACCTAGCTTTTTTTCTGTCTCCTTAATATGAGGTTAAGGATGTTAACTGAACTTATTGTGGTTATCATTTTGCAACATAATGTCAGAATTTTGCTGTGTACACCTTAAACTTATAGTATTGTTTGTCAATTATATCTCAACAAAACTGGAAGAAAAAAACAATTATTAAGCACTACAGGAATCAGAGATTTGTTATATGAATTAGACCTCATTCAAATGAGCGAGGTTGGGGATAGTTTGAGTAAAAAAAGTCTGGAATTAGGAAGTCAGTGTTTCAGAGAAAAAGTCTATACTGATGCACAAATCAAAGCTGCAGGAAAATCCAGGAAGTGAAGCACATCCAGGAACTAAAGAATGATGAGGAATGACCTCCTAGCAATGTCTACGGAAACAGGAATTTCCAGCTCTTGAGAAGCTTTATTTAAAAAAAAAAAATCCCAAAATTTTTGTAAATTTTACTCATGTCCATTTATAATCTGGAGTCTAGGGAAGAGAATTTATGGAAAGAGCACTCTCAGCCTTAGGCAAGTCAACATAACACAAACCAGCACAAGAAGCAATAAACAAACAACTCTGAAGTCCAGCATTCTCTTCAGGTGAAGGTTAATTTTCTTTCTGATTCTTCACAGTAAAATAGAGTGTGATAAGGCACTGAAATGGGAGTCAGAAAAATGGAGAGTATGCTATTTATTCCTCAAATAGCTATATACCACAATATAGGTCTTACAACATTTTCAGGATAAACATTTCCTTATATGAAATGAGGTTATTAAATTAATGATGGCTGAAATTCTTTCCTAGTCTAAAACTCTATTATTATCTTTATTATTGTTCTTTGTCTCTTTGTTGGCCATAGCATAGAAAATCTAAAAATATGGTTAGCTATTGGGGTTTTTAATACATTAAGAAAGGATGAGTCAATCAAATGCAATGTGCATTGTTTATTCTTGCTCTTGTATATTACATGCTCTTCAAAGTCTTACATTATCCTGCGTTATCCCAGATAAGATTTGCTTTACAAACTCATTCAGGCTTCTGCTCCTTCCTATTCAATATCTAGGCTATTTTTTATTGTGATATTTCATCAATATTCACCCCATTTTAGAAGTCCTATTTGTAGGTGTTAAAGTCATGCTGAATTTAGAAAACAATATTTTAATATCGACATTGGTCTCTTAAAATAAAATAAAGAATAGTATACTTTATCTTAAAGAATCACTTTATATTAAATTGAAGAGTGCTTTCTTATTCATTTTTTATCAAAAGAGATTCTTTTTAGTGGAAAAGTAAATAAATTCTCTCTTACAAATATATGGAGATATTTGCCCTCAAGAAGGTGGAACTGTTTCATCTCCCTTAAGTATGGATTCTGCTTAGTAACTTACTTTGAAAGAGTTAAATTATAAAAAGAAGGGGCAGGTGCAACTTTCCTGGGAGGAAACCTGGCCCACCTTACTTCAGGCAGGTAAGCTTTAACATAATCAATTATCAGCTCTGTTGATAGCACATACTTTCAGCGAATGTGATGAGCATGGGACTTGACCTCTGTGGATTTCCCTCAAATCATACAACCCTCATTTAAACCTTCCAATAACCCCCGATTGAGTGACATTGTACAGAATACCTTACCAGTACTGAAAACTGTTAAGGTTTTCAAAACCAAGAAAATTCTAAGAAACATCACAGACAAAAGAAGCCTAAGGAGACACAGCAATTAAACATAATTTTTGGATGAGATCCTGAAATAGAACAATAACATTTATGGGTGGAGTGATAGCTGAACAATTTGTGGAGTTTAGTTAATAGTAGTATACCAAGTTTGGCTCTTAAATTGTAACAAATATATCATAAATATTTAAAATGTTAAAAATAAAAATGAGGGTCATATGGGAACTCTGTCCTATCTTCTCACTTTTCTATAGATCTAAGTTTAGTTTAGAATAAGTTTATGAAAATCATAGATTTACTATATAAAATGACATTATGTCATTTATCTATTCACTCAACAAACAATAAATGCCTGCATTTACACACTACCATACACACATATAGATTTGATTCTTTAAAAAAACAACTACAATAAAACCCATACCTCGTTGCTCGCTGATATTGGGAACATATATTTTTTAATAGTAATAGTTAAGAGAAAGGATTGTGTTTTTCCCTTTAGATGGGTCAGGAC
>NW_005871312.1:492273-509453 GCF_000147115.1 Myotis lucifugus | reverse complement strand
GCACATATCAAAGCTTGGGAAGCAACTATATATTATAAATAATAGTGCATCTTAATCTTGGCTAATCACCAGAATTCCCTGAGAATTTTTTAAAAACACAAATACCCAAGGTAGTGTTTCTTAAAGTAAGGACCGATTACTAGCAATATTAGCACCACAAGGAATTTTTGAAAAATGCAAGTTTTTGAGCCCCACCCCAGATACACCTGAAATGTAAACTCTGGTGATGGAACTCAGAAATAAATCTTTGTTTTCCAAAGCCATTCAGGTAATTCTAATTTTAGGCTAAAGTTTGAGAACCATTTCCCAAAAGGTTTAACACAGTTATCTTAGGCAGCATATATTTTTTTAAGCTAGCATTTATAATGAACATGGGAAATACTGACCATATAAAGATACAAATGTTGTGGAGAGATATGTGGATCCATCATCCTATTCAACTCATAGATTGCAATAAGTTTATGTTTGATACAGAATATTAGAATACTAACCATCAAAGAACAAGAGAATACATCTATACGCAGTGTTTGTCCCCTGATGTTCATTCAAATTACTATTTCTATGTCAGCAACTACTTCTATGTTGTTATCTTAAACTACATTTTGAGCCATTATATGGGATGTGTAAAGAAGTATCCACCCATTTCTATGTCATTTAAAGAATTAACAGAAAAACAATATATTTGGACAAATTTAAATTAAAGTTTTGAAAAGTGTATACCTGAAATTGTCTTTGCATTAATATTTAGCTACTAAATTTACATATATAAAGCTGCTGTATTTATGTCTGGAAATACGATCTAATAAAGAGGAATTATGCTAATTGACTCACACTGTCGCAAAAATGGCAGCGCCCACAGCCAATAAGGAGGGAATATGCTAATTGACTGCCCCCCCTCAAAGATGGTGGCGCCCACAGCCACAAGATGGCTGGCAGGGGAGGGCAGTTTGGGGTGACCAGGCCAGCAGGGGAGGGCAGTTGGGGGTGATTGGGCCAGCAGGGGAGCAGTTAGGTGTCAATCAGCCTGGCAGGGGAGTGGTTAGGAGGTGATCAGGCAGGCAGGCAGAAGTGGTTAGGGGCAATCAGGCAGGCAGGCAGGTGAGCGGTTGGGAGCCAGCAGTCCCGGATTGTGAGAGGGATGTCCGACTGCCGGTTTAGGCCTGATCTCGGTGGGATCAGGCCTAAACTGGCAGTTGGACATCCCCGAGGGGTCCCAGATTGGAGAGGGTGCAGGCTGGGCTGAGGGACACCCCCCCTCTCCAGTGCACGAATTTCGTGCACTGGGCCTCCAGTTAATATATAGTAATACAATTAAAAGGATCATGAATTCTGACCTATGAGCACCATACAAATTAATTCTTCCTCCTAATGAGTATGATTTAAATAATTAAAATTCCATTAAAATTATGATTGAGTAAAATTTAAAATTATTTTAAATTTAAATATAATTATAGTTTTAATTTAAAATATAGACAGTTAAGAATCATTTGTGTTCTTGAAAAATTTAATAAGAAATACATACACAGATTTAAAAATACATTAATTTAAATTAAGCCTGGTTATATGTTAGTTTTTTCTGGAATAATTTAACTTATATTGATGGTTTTGATTTATTCATTTTTTATATCTGAGATGAAAATAGATCTGTGAGATACTACCATTACCGATTGTAATTGGATGCTACTGCTGAGGACTCTGACAGCTTGAAATGTAAGGATTGCTTTGGGCTTTTCAGTGTTGTCTCCTCCCTGGCATTTGAAAGTAGGATTAAACCACTTTACATTAAATGTACACAAGACACAAGCCAAGATGCTTTGCGCAAAGCTGTGAGAAAATAAGGAAAAGAAGACAACTTTCTGCTAATGAGGATATGGATTTAGTATAATTCATTAGTAAAAATTAAGACAGAAATATGACAATATGTTTTGCTTAAAGCTAAACATATGAGATACTCAAGTTGTAATTTTAAGCAAATAAATGTTTGCTCAACATAAAACTTATTGCATGAGTGTGCTTTTCCTAGCTTCCTCCCCATCCCCGCCTTAATTTAGGCTCAAAATATAATTAAATTAATGTTATTTTCTGTATTTGGTCATTTTTTTTCTGGTGGTTACACCTTGGTGTACTTATTTTCCAATCAGAAAATACTTTAAAAACAATCTGAAAAGTATCCTTTTCATGCATTTTTTTGGGGGAATAATAATCATTTCTGTTTTCAAAATGGGAAAAGCAGTTTAATTGACAATTTAACTATTTGTGAGAGACAAATAATATCAGACAATATGAAACATGGTTACCAATCACTTCACATTCCATATCCTTAATATCTTTTTTGATCCTCAGTTTTAAAGTTATCTACCTTTGAGTTTTTCTCTATTTCTCTCAGGCCAGTACTAAAGTTTTCTTTCTACCTGTACTGATAAAGCTCCAGCAGCTTTTTTAGAGGTCCTGAGGATTGTCTTGTTATAATGTTTAACAGCAGTGGAGCTCTTTTGCATTCATCTTTGCCTTTGTGTCATTGTGAAGGTCAAAAGCTGTGGGGCTGCAGTCCAGGTACTCTAAACCAGGCTGGCTTTCTTTTACTTCTTTGCCCTCAGGCACAGCACATAATTCCTCATGAGTGTCTTCTGTCATAAAGAAATACCAAGACGCAAAAGTACTTGAAAACAGGGGTTAGGTGGCTTAGTGGATAAAGCCCCTGACCCTTTATCTCAGAGAAGATGGCTTAGATTCAAACTTTCAGCATAACTGAAAAGAGAACTATGGAGTTACTGATATTACCTGTGCAGAGTGTTATGGAATAGATAACAAAATCAGTAACAACAACAACAAAATCTCAAGACTAAATTTACTGGAAGCACCAATAATATCCAGATCACATAGTTTTGAAATTTGAAATTAGGATTGATTTGTATCTTGAATTATTTATTATCAAATCTGTTTTTCAGTCTTCATCTCTGAGTTCTTGTTAATTGCTTCAGTATTCTTGTTAAATATCATATCTTTAATTAAAACCAAGGCTTCTACTTATTTTTAAAAGAAAAACACTATTTTAATATATTTCAATTGTGCCACTCTTAGATATTAAATAAATTTTAAATATTTCAACCTCTTTAAAGAGTCTTTGAAAAAATTTAACAAAGTTATTTATTGAAAATAGACATAAAGTTACATTAAAATAGTTCCACAAAATTGGTAGTATATTATACTATAGCGAACTCATTTTTTGGCATCCTTTTTAAATTATGTAATTGTTTTTGTTATTTTAATATATAATACTTTTAAAATTTTTATTAGGTGTAAATCATTGTATTTGTCCTATTATGAGGTATCTCAGTACAACAAATCTTTGTTTTCAATATCTTCCTATAAATCTTAGTGCATTTTTTACATGGAATAATAATTGATTGTTTCCTCTTCTAAAGCTGTAGGTTCTGAGAGAGCTTCATGTCGTATTTTTCCAATTATGTCTTACAGCAAGTAGAGCACCGACAACTAGAAGGTTCTTAATTGATATTGAGGGAAAAAGAAAAATAATGAGTATTTAAATCTGAAAAATATGATTGTTTTTAGATAATTCAGTAGTTATCAATTTTTTCAAAATAACACTGCTGTTTTATAAATTAATAGTGTATTACTGCTAAAATTAAATAATTATAGTCTGTAACATGTGTATAAGAAAAATCAGCTAAACTATAGAATTTCCTTAATGTTTTGTTTGCTTTCTTTATTTCTATTCATTATTACACAGCATTAAAATTTATGTATACCAGAAAAATGGTCACAATTTTCTGCAAAAAAGCATTTCTTATTTATACGTTGGAATTAATGATAAATTATGACTTTAAAATATTCTAAAAGATTGCATAATTCTCAGAGAACACTCTGGCCTCACTGTATTTTTTTTAAGAGAGAAGAAGAGAGGGGTAGAGATAGTTACGGGAGAAACATCCACCAGCTGCCTCCTACGTGACCCCTACTAGGGATAGAGCCCACAACTTGGGCATGTGCCCTGACTGGGAATTGAACCAGTGACCTCTTGGTTAATGGGTAGATGCTCAACCATTGAGCAATACTGTCTGGACTTCATTGTATTTTTTATATGTTTGAGGAACACTATAGTTTCCTACACAGAACCATTCCCCACTGTAACTTTATCACAACATTCTAGCACTATATTTAATCACATGATTCTAACTCTTATTTTTTAAAAAATAAATTGCTTTTTAATCTGTGTACTAATACTTTTTAGATAATTTTGATCTCTCTCTCTCTCTCTCTCGCTCTCATTTCTATCTCTATCTCCATCTATCTTTCTATGAATTGGTGCTTTTTCATGCCATCTGGCTGAATCCCAATTCTTGATTCTTCCCTGAACATTTCCTTGCAGATTTCTTGTGGTTCTTTGAATGGGTTTCAAGATGCACTTCCAGGCCCTCCTTTCAGGATCAAAGCAACCCTCCCAGCTCCTGAAAGTGTGTTTGCTGGTAATGGCGGTCAGGAACTATAAAGTGTGGGAGATTTTACCCTTTACAAGCTACCAAGTTAGCCTGTCACTGATTCATGGATGCTAGTAGAAAATGCAAGATCCTGATTCAGGTACAAAGCACACTATTACTCAGTGCAATCTCTGTAGTCAATACATTAGCACCATTTCGCAAAGTCTGACTTAAAGAATGAAAGATGATATGCCTGCCTGCGTTGGGTTGCATTACATAAGAGGGTCCTTAAACTAAGAGAATTTGAATCTTTTATAATAAGCAGTAGCATGCCTGCCCTTGGCTCTAGCTGGACGCATTATTTTTATTATGCTGAACAGTAGACTTTCCTACTGTTTGTTCCCGAGAGAGATACTTTCTCTGTCGTCCAAGGATCTTCATTATAGAAACAGCCTTGAAAAGATTGTCAGGAACAAAGAGGGAGTTAGTATCTTACTGACAGAAATATGCAGAATTATCAAAGACCAACAAAATGTTGCACTGCACATGGTTAAAAATAACTGCTTCACCAAACCTTACTCTCCCCACCAAGGGCAGTTTGCATGTAAAGTGTGGTTGTTGTGGGTGTTCAAAGACAAAACTCTGACTCTTTTTCCAGACAGAAAAATTCTGCTGTCATCTCTGTAGGATTTTCTGAAGCCTCAGTTGTTGTACAAGTTAAACTTTTTCCTCTGCCTAATCCTGATTCTATCAATCCCTGTACCTTTACCCCAGACAGCACTACTGTTATTAACTTGCTGCATACAAATCTCCATTTCAAAGTGTGTTTATCACCTAAGAACAGTTCTGCACTTTGAAGTTCATGAATTATCTCTATTTACCCTACTAATGCACAGCCACGGCTACTGGAATCTCAGTTGGGAGAGTGGTGAGCCTTAAACTTCCCCATAACTGATGTGTGAACTTGAATTATCTCAGGAAAAAAGCTTTAATTTGTTTTAAGTGCAGCTTTAGGTTTGGAAGTTACAGAGCTATCCCATGTAATCCAAACCCATATGTGCATAGCCTCTCTTATTAACATTCCCCACCAGAGTGGAATTTGTTACAATTGAAGCTCCACTGACAGATCATTATCACCCCAAATCGATAGATTAAATAAATTTTCACTCTTTGTTTTAAGTTTTCACTCTTGCTTATTGTATATTCTATGGGTTTGGTCAAATTTTTAATGTCATTTATCTATCATTATTGTATCATACAATTGAGCAATACTGCTCCACTGCTTCAGTATTCTTAATACACATCTTAATACACTCAGTGCTCAATCAATTCATCCCTCCCTTCTCTGCCCTTGGTTACCACTGATCTTTTTAATGTCTACATACTTTTGCCTTTTCCAGAATGACATGCAGTTGGAATTATACAGTAAGTAGCCTTTTCAGATTGACTTCTTTTACTTAGTAGTAAGCAGATGAGTCCTCTATAGCTTTACATAGCTTGATTGAACTCATTTCTTATTAGCCCTGAAATGAACATTTCATTTTCTGGGTGTATTATACTCTATTTATCTATTTACCTACTGAAGGACATCTTGATTGTTTCCAAGTTTTGACAAATATGAATAAAGTTGCTTTAAACATTCATGTGCAAGTTTTTGTGTGTACATATGTTTTAAACTCCATTGGATAAATACCAAGGGGCATGATTGCTAGATTGTATGGAATGAGTAGGTTTAATTTTGTAAGAAACCACCAAACTGACTTCCAATGTGGCTGTACCATGTTGCATTTCCATTGGTAATAACTGAGAGTTTGTACGGTTGATGTTGTCCTCAGCATTTGGTGGTGTACGTTTTCTGGATTTTGGCCATTCTAAAAAGGCATAGTGATCAATCATTGTTTTAATTTGCATTTTCTTAATGACACATGATGTACAACTTCTATTCATATGTTTATTTGCCATCTGTACATCTTCTTTAGTGAGGTGTCAATTAAAGTCTTGGCCCATTTTTAAATCAAGTTGTTTGTTTTCTTATTATTAAATTTAAGAGTTTTATAATATTACTAGAGGCCCGGTGCATAAAAATTTGTGCACTGGCGGGGGAGGTGTGTCCCTCAGCCAGAACTGTGCCCTCTCACAGTCTGGGACCCCTTGGGAGATAACCACTTGCTGGCTTAAGCTGGCTTCCCGGGTGGCAGATGGCAGGCCCGGATCCCACACTGGGTCGCAGATGGCAGGCCCTCTGCCGCGCCACCCCGCCCCGCTACCCGCCACACACGGCAGGCCCAGCAGGCGGTGGGGCGGGGTGGGTGGATCACGATAGGCCCAGAGGGTGGCCGGGCGGGGTGGGGTGCGGGGTGGGTGAATCACGATCCACTGTGCCCTGCTCCGCCAGCTGCTGGGCTGCGCACTGGACTGCAGGCCCAGCGGGCGGCGGGGCAGGGAGGGCCGACGGCCTGCACACATGAACTGCAGGCCCCGCCAGCTGACGGGCAGCGCACACACACGGCAGGACCAGCTGGCGGTGGGACGGGCAGATCACGTTCCACAGCGCCCCGCCCCACCGGCTGCTGTGCCGCACACACAGACTGTAGGCCCGGCGGGCGGCGGGGCGGGGAAGGGCATGGGGCAGGCAGATCGGAATCCGCCGAGTCCCACCCCGCTGGCCGCCAGGCCTCGCACACAGACTGTAGGCCCCGCTGGCCACCGGGCTGCACACATGGACAGGAGGCCTGGCGGGCGGCGAGGCACGCGGCAGCTGGCGGCGGGGTGGGTGGATAGCACTGTGCCACTCTGCCTGCAGTATGCAAATTTAACTGCCATATTTGTTGGGTTAATTTGCATACTCTTCTGATTGGCTGATGGGTGTAGTGAAGGTACAGTCAATTAACATCTTTGTCTTTTATTAGTGTAGACTAGAGACCCAGTGCACAAAAATTTGTGCACTTGGGGGGTCCCTCAGCTTAGCCTGTGCCCTCTCGCAGTCTGGGACCCCTTGGGGGATGACCACCTGCTGGTTTAGGCCCGCTCCCTGGGGAATTGGGCCTAAGCTGGCAGTCAGACATCACTCTGGCAGCCTGGGAGCCATCGGGGGATGTCCACTTGCCAGTGGGGAGCTGGCCTAAGCTGCAGTCAGACATCCTTAGTGCTGCTGAGGAGGCAGGAGAGGCTCCCACCACCACTGCTGTATTGGCAGCAGTCAGCCTGGCTTGTGGCTGAGCAGAGATCCCCCTGTGGGAGCGCACTGACCACCAGGGGCCAGCTCCTGCATTGAGTGTCTGCCCTCTGGTGGTCAGTGTGTATCATAGTGAACTGTCATTCCCAGTCTTTCTGCTGTTAGAGTCAGTTTGCATATTACCCTTTTACTACATAGGATAGAGGCCTGGTGCATGGGTGGGGGCTGGCTGGTTTGCCCTGAAGGGTGTCCCGGATCAGGGTGGGGGTCCCGCTTGGGTGCCTGGCCAGCCTGGGTGAGGGGCTGATGGCTGTTTTCAGGCGGGCCAAGCCTGCAACTGAAGCTCCCAGTCTCTCCTTTTTTGCTTTTTTTTTTAATTCTGAGATTTATTTACCTTCTGTAATTGAAACTATGTTGCGGCTCCAGCTCCGAGGCCGGCTTGCTGAAAGCAGGTATCTTGGATTTGTTTAGCTTCTATAATTATAATATTGTTGCTTAGACTGGAGCTCAGAGCTGGGCGGCGGCAGGCGGGGAACCTTGGCTTCCTCCATCACTGGAGCAAGCAAGCCTCATGTTCACTACAGCTGCCTGGCTGCTGGCCGCCATCTTGGTTGGCAGTTAATTTGCATATCCTGCTGATTAGCCAATGGGAAGCGTAGCGGAGGTATGGTTAATTACCATGTTTGTCTATTATTAGATAGGATGGATAACAGTTCTTATCAGATACTAGAGGCCCGGTGCACAAAATTCATGCATTCAGGGAAGGAGGGTTCCCTCAGCCCTCTCGTAGTCCTGGAGACTTGGGGAATGTCCGACTGATGGCTTAGGAGAGTGGGCCTAAGCCAACAGTTGGACATCCTTAGTGCTGCTGTGGAGGCGGGAGAGGCTCCCACTGCCACCACTGCACTCAACAGCCGTGAGCCTGGCTTCTGCCTGAGCGGTGCTTTCCCCGTGGGAGTGCACTGACCACCAGGGGTCAGCTCCTGCATTGAGCATCTTCCCCCTGGTGGTCAGTGTGCATCATAGCGACCAGTTGTTCTATCATTTGGTCAATTTTTATATTAGCCTTTTATTATATAGGATGTCTTTTGTACATATTTTCTCATAGTGTGTGGGTTGCATTTTTTTCAGTCTCTTGACAGTGTCTTTCACAGAACATAAATTTGTAATTTTAATGAAGTCTAGTTTATTAATTTTTTTCTTCATGAACAATGCCTTCAAAGTCATATCTTTAAAGTAATCTCCATCCAAGGTAACCTAGTTTTCTTCTATATTATGTTCTAGGTTTATATTTTTGTATTTTACATTTATGTCTATGCTCCATGTTGAGTTATTTTTTTTGTGAAGAATATGAGGTCCGTATGCAGATTTGTTTTTTTGCTTGCAGATATCTAGTTGTTCCAGCATCATTTATTGAATAGGCTATCTTTGCTTCATTGTATTGCCTTTGTTCCTTTGTCCAAGATTAGTTGATTATATTTTTGTGGGTCTATTTCTGGGCTCTTAATTCTGTTCCATTGATCCATTTGTCTATTCCTTCACCATTACTATACTGTTTTGATTACTGTAGCTTTATAGTAAGTCTCAAATTGAGGTAGGATTTGTTCTTCAATATTGTGTGGGCTACTCTGGGTCTTTGCTTTTCCATATAAACTTGAAAATGAGTTTATCAAAATTTCCAACTTACTTTCTGGGATTTTGATTAGAATTGTATTGAATCTACCTCAAATTTGAAAGAACTGACATCTTGACTATATTAAGCCTTCCTATCCATGAACATGAAATATCTTTCCATGAATTTAGTTCTTTGATAAGTTTAAACAGATATTGTAGCTTTCTCATATAGCTATTGTACTTATTTTGTTCAATTTATACATAAGTACTTTATTTTGAGATGTGTTAATGTAAATTGTGCTATGCTTTTATTTTATTTTTTTAATTTTGTTTTATTGCTTAAAGTATTACAAAGAGTATTACATATGTCTCCTATGCTTTTATTATAAATTCTACTTGTTAATTACTGGTATACAGAAAAATTAATGAGTTTTGTATATTAACCTTGTATCCTGCAAAATTACTATAATTTCTTATAATATCTAGTAGTTTATTGATTCTGATTTTAAACAATCATGCTACTTGAAAAAAAAGATTGCTTTATTTATTTTACCAATCAATATACCTTTTTTTTTTTACTTTTTCTTCTCTTTTTGGCTTCTCTTATTAAATTAGCTAGGACTTTCAGTATGATGTTGAATGAAGTGGTGAATAAGGGCATCCTTGCTGTGTTCCTGATCTTAGTGGGAAAGCTTAGAGTGTCTCATCATAAAACATGATATTAGTTTTCAGTTTTTGTAGATATTCTTTACCAGCTAAGAAAGTTCTCCACTATTACTTTATTATGAATGGTTGTTGGATTTGTCAAATGTTTCTTTAGTTTCTATTTGTATGATTATGTGATTCTTCTTCTTTGGTTTGTTGATGTAGTGGATTACATTATTTGATTTTTGAATGTTAATCAGCCTTGCATACCTGGGATAGATCCCACTTGGTCATAGTGTATAATTATTTTTATACATTATTGGATTCGGTTTGAAAGTATTTTATTGAGCATTTTTCATCTTTTTTTTTTTTGCAATTTCAATGTGATTTTATTTTAAAGTTGGAGCAACGGTATCAACATCCTCTTTGCAAAGAGAAATCTTATCTATTTTTGTGCCTGAAAGACTCCTTTCCATACTTAGATTTCTTCATTCTGCTTTGCTTTTTTTAAATATTTTTTTCTTTATTGATTAAGGTATTACATATGTGTCCTAATCCCCCTATTGCCCTCCCACCCCTCCACTCATACCCTCACCCCCCTGTTGTCTGTGCCCATTGGTTAGGCTTATATGCATGCATACAAGTCCTTTGGTTAATCTCTCCCCCTTACCCCCACCCTTCCCTACCTTCCCTCTGAGGTTTGATGGTCTGATCGATGCTTCTCTGTCTCTGAATCTGTTTTTGTTCATCAGTTTATGTTGTTCATTATATTCCACAAATGAGTGAGATCATGTGCTATCTTTCTCTGACTGGCTTATTTTGCTTAGCATAATGCTCTCCAGTTCCACCCATGCTGTTGTAAATGGTAAGAATTCTTTCTTTTTTACCCCAGAATAGTATTCCATTGTGTAGATGTACCATAGTTTTTTAATCCACTCATCTGCTGATGGGCACTTAGGCTGTTTCCAAATCTTTGTTGATGAGATATATTAGGTTGTAGTTTTCTTTCTTTTTTTGAAAATGTCTTTGTCTGGTTTTGGTGTTAGGGTGATGCTAGACTGATGAAAGAGTTAGAGATTACTCCCTTTGCTTTTATAATCTGAAAAATATTGTATGAATTTATATAATATCATTCTTAAATATTTGATAGAATTCACTGGTAATATCATCTGGGCCTGATATATTTTGTTTTAGAAGGTTGTTAATTACTGATTTGATTTCTTTAGGAAATATAAACCTATTTTGATTACCTATTTCTTCTTGTATGAGGTTTGGGAGATTGTGTTTATCAAGGAATTGGTGCATTTTGTCTTAGTTAACAAATACGTGGGCATAGAATTGTTTATAGTAATCCCTCATTACTTTGTTAATGTCTATAGGATGTGCAGTGATGTCCCCTTTTTTATTTCTTATAGTAGTAATTTGTGCTTTTTATTTATTTTTTGGTTAGCATGGGTAGAGGCTTCCACATTTTATTGAACTTTTCAAAGAACAAGCTTTTGGTTTCATTGAATTTCTCTACTGATTTCCTGTTTCCAATATAATTGATATATGCACCTGTATTATTCCATTTATTCTGCATACTTTGGGTTAACTTGTTCTTATTTTCATAGTTTCCTAAGGTGAAAACGTAGATTACTGAAATCAGATTTTTCTTCTGTAATTCAATGCAAATTTGCTTTCTTTGCTACATATTTCCCCAAAGCACTCTTTTGACTATATCTTAACATTTTTATAACTTGTGTCTTCATCAGCTCAAACTATTTTTAATATTTATTTGACCCATATGTTATTTGTAAGTGAGTTGTTTAAAGTCTATATAGTTTGTTGTTGTTGTTGTTTTTAATTTCACTGTGGTCTGAAGAAGACATTGTATAATTTTTATTCTTTAAACATTTTAAAGTGCATTTATGGTGCATAATGTGGTCTATCTTGGTGAATTTCCCATACGATCTTGAAAATAATGTGTATTCTGTTGTTGTATGAAGAAGTCGATAGATGTCAATTGTACCTGGTTCATTGGTGATATCACTGAATTATTGTACTTACTGACTTTCTGCCTGTTGGATCTTTCCATTTATGAAAGAGGAGTGTTGAAGTGTCCAGCTGTAATAGTGGTTTCATCTGCTTCTCCCTTTAGTTTCTATCTCATGTAAATTAGTTTAGTTCTGTTATTAGACATATACATTTTATAAATTGTAATGTCTTCTTGAGTAATTAATTCCTTTATCATTATGTAATGGCTCTCTGTATTACTGATAACTTTCCTTGTTTTGAAACATCAGTCTTAAACTAATATAGCTAATTCTGATTTGTGTTGACATAGTATATCTTTCTTCATCCTGTTACTTTTAACCTATATGTGTCTTTACAGTCAAAGTAGGCTTCCTGTATACAGCATGCATTTGAATCTCATTTCTTGATTCATTCATTCTTTTTTTTTTTCATTATTTGGCTTCAACCATCAAAAACAATTTATTGTATTTACCTAAATTTATACCCTTTTTTACTCTTTCTTCCTGACATTCATTCTTATATAATCTTTTAATTGGTGTATCAGGACACTTATAATTCAAATTGTTTTTCAATATGCTTGTATTAATATTCACCATATCTGTTACTGCTTTATATTTGTCACCCTTGTACTTTGTCCCTATTCTTTTTTAAATATATTTTTATTGATTTCAGAGAGGAAGGGAGAGGAAGAGAGAGACAGAAACATCAGTGATGAGAGAGAATCACTGATTGGCTGCCTCTTGCACACCCCCTACTGGGGATCCAGCCCACAACCTGGGCATGTGAACTTGACCAAAATCAAACCTGGGACCCTTCAGTCTGCAGGCCAACTCTCTATCGACTGAGCCAATCTGTTTCTGCCTTTTGTATATTTCATTGAACATTTCAAATGATTCTACTTTATCTTCTTTCTAAGCTACTAGTTATATTGCTTTCTTTATTTTTTAGTGGTTTTCCTAGATTTTGCAATACATTTGCAAATATTCTAAACTCACTTTAAAATAACACTATAATGCTTCACAGGTAGTGTTCCTTATAATAACAAAATAATCCTAATTCTTCCCTCCCAATCTTTTTATCATTGTTATTAATTTTACTTATATATAAGCACATTTGTAAATATAAATATATGTCATGTTGTATATAAATATACAAAATTGAATACATCTTTGCTATCATTATTTTAAACAAACTGTTATATTTCAAGTGAATTAAAAATACAAAGTTGTTATTTTATTTTCTCTTATTCCTTCTTTGATGCTCTTCCATTCTTTAGGTAGATCTGAGTTTCTCACCTATTATTTTCTTCAGTCTAAAGAACTTCTTATAACATTTCTTTCAAGACACTTCTTCTGGCAAACAAACAAACAAACACCTTAATTTTTATTTATCTGAAAAAGTAATTACTTCACTTTCAAAGAATTTCTTATAGGGTACATAATTTCAGGGTTTTTTCTTTCTCAGCGTTTCAAATATTTCATTCCATTTTTGTTTGTTTGTTTGCATGGTTTTTGAGTGTGTCTTATGTAAATTTCATCATTTTTCTTCTGTAAGTGCTTCCCTCCAGAATTATCTCAGAATTTTTTAATTGATTTTATTTAGTTTGAAAATTATATATGTAGGTATAGGTTTTGGGGGGCATTTCTGAGTTTCCTGGATCTGTAGTTTTATATCTGACATTAATTTGAAGAAATTCCCAGTCATTATTATTTCAAATATGTATTCTGTTTCTTCTTCCTTTCTTCCATTTCTGGTATTCCTATTACATCTGTATTATATATTTTGTAATTGTATCATAGTTCATAAATGTTCTTTGCTGTTTTTTAGTCTGTCTGTGTTGTCTTGTGTTTTAGTATTAGAAGTTGATTTTGCTATATCCTCAAGGTCAGAAATTGAAGGGACAAAAACTTTTATTCTCCCCTCAAGCCTGTAATTATATGTAGGGGGGATATTGGGGACATCCCACCCTGCCCCTTTTCCTTATCTACCAAATGTTTATTCTTCCCATTTAAGAAATTATCATTCCTTGAGAATATTAATCATGATACTTTGTAATATCAGTGTATTTCATTGTAGGGAAAATATATATAATGTATGTTGTATTATTCTGAGGAGACATTAACTTCCATTTTTCAAAAATATTGATTATTTTAAAATCCAAAGCATTTTTCTAGGAGAATCACACCTAATTGTCATTATGTGATTACTCTAATGCATAAATGATGAACTTTTGATAAATTTACCTTTTTATAAATCATTTTATTATATTTTATTCTGAAATAACTTTTAAATTAATTTTTAAAGATATATGTGTGTGTGTGTGTGTGTGTGTGTGTGTGTGTGTATGCACATTTAATTAAATACTTTAAAATGCTCAACTGAAGCCCCATCTAGTTCTAAACTGCTGGTGAATTTTCATTAAGAATATAAAAATAAAACGATGTATAGTTTTAAATTGCTTTGACTGAAAGAAAAAAAAATATATATATATCTTATGAAAGGTGAATGTTTTATTGCAGTAGAGTACTTAAAAGGATAAAACAGTGATATAAAGTGCATTACTTTTTAATCTCTATACAATCACATTTATAGTATGTCATGTATATCAGGTAAAAGAATATTGAAAATACCATATTTCAATGAAATCACCCTTTTTGTTTCAGCATCAGAAGAAAATCTGAGAAGTATGAAGCAATCACTAACAAAACTGTCTCTATTTAATGACTTTAGGAATAGTACTGGACACATTTATAACTTAAAAAATGTTTTGGCTGATATTGCTACTATCACTGTCACTATGGCAAGTCACTCTAAAAATGATTTAAAATAAGAAGGAAAAAAAAATTCCTCAAACATGTGAAATATAAATTGCATAAAATCTGATGATCTATTGAAAAAAATTAGAGATAAAAACAGTTTTCTAAAATTAGACCTAAAAGAATTTTGAACATTTTAAATTTAGTTTTATCAAATATGTGACAATTTTAACACTTGATGTTCAGAAATATGATATTGATTAAATGTTTGTAACATTGCTTTCAAGTGAGAAGTAGCTTTATTCATAAAACTAGAGGCCTGGTGCATGGATTTGTGTACCGGTGGGGTCCCTCTAAAGGGTGCACGATCAGAACTGGGGAGGGACTGCAGGAGGGCTCCAGGGCATGTCCGGCCCATCTTGCCCAGTCCCGATCAGCCAGACCCCAGCAGCAAGCTAACCTACCAGTCAGAGCATCTGCCCCCTGGTGGTCAGTACACATCATAGCTACTGGTTGAATGGTCAAATGAACAGTCAGATGCTTAGCATATTAGGCTTTTATTGTATAGGATGATTTTCAGGTAAAATTCTTCATTTTGTAAAAAAAAAATAGAGAGTAGATGTTTCCATTTCTTTACTTAAAATGAAATAATATTTTCTCCCCTAGAAAATATGGTCCTGAGGATGTATTGATAACCAGAGATAACCAGAGAAGAAAAAACTAATTTACTTAAAATGTAAGGTACATTATTTCAAAAAATTGAAAAAAAAATGGGGAAAGCTTGCTCAGGTAAGTAGTCAGGATTTAGTTTTCAGCCACTATAGTCAAATCAGGCCAGGACCACTCTTGTGGTTCACAGAATTAGTTAAGTTTTAGTCTTGGTGATGGTGAGCATGGAAGATCCCATATCAAACTTCCTCCAGTTTAAGCATCAGGTAAACTCCTTAAACTTGTATTTCACATTCTTCACTGAATCATTAGGAAGCTTGGACCTTTGTATATTGTATAATATAAATTAAACATAGACAATGCAATACAGAGATCACAGTACAAAATATTATAGATAATTTCTTTTGGTTACTTCATCAATCAAAAATCTTCATTCATGTATAATAATGAATAGTTTAATTCCAATAATTGTGTCTATTGGTTTCAATTGTTTGCATTTTTCATTAAAAACAAATCACCCAATCTTTGCATCTTAATTTATTTTTACTTTAGTAAGGCACAAGAACTGTATCAAGTAAATCCTTTTGTAATCATGTTATTTTATTTTTAAATCCTTATTGTTAAGAGTCTTACAGATGTCTCCCCTTTCCCCCACATTGCACCCCTCTACCTGGTTCCTTCCTCACCCCAGGCCTTCATTACATTATTGTCTGTGGCCATAAGTAATGAATAATCTTTTCCCACTCCCCTAACCCCATCCCTCTGATATTCATCATTCTGTTGCATATCTCCATGCTTCTGATTCTATTTTATTATAGATTTATTTTGTTCATTAGATTCCTTATTCATTTATTTTTTGGTTCAATTGTTGATAGATATGTATCCATTGACATTTTATTGTACATATATTTGATCTTTTGCTTCTTATTCATCTTCTTCTATGTCTTACTCTTCTTAAAGAATATTCTTCAACATTTCATGTAATACTGGTTTGGTGGTGATAAACTCCTTTAGCTTTTCTTATCTCTGAAGCTCTTTATCTGACCATCAGTTCTAAATGATAGCTTTGCTGGGTAAAGTAATCTTGGTTGTAGTCCTTACTATTCATGACTTTGAATATTTCTTGCCATTACCTTCTGGCCTGCAAAGTTTCTATTGAGAAATCAGTTGACAGTTGTATGCCTTGCAGGTAACTAACTGCTCTTCTCTTGCTGCTTTTAAGATTCTCTCTTTATCTTTAACCTTTGGCATTTAAATTAAGATGTGTCTTGGTGTGAACCTCTTTGAGTTCCTCTTGTTTGGGACTTTCTGTGTTTCCTGGACTTGTAAATCTATTTCTTTTACCAGGTAGGGGAAGTTTTCTGTCATTATTTCTTCAAATTGGTTTCAACATCTCCTCTCTCTTTTCCTTTTGGCACCCCTGTAATGAAAATGTTGGTGTGCTTGAAGTTGTCCCAGAGGCTCTTTACACTATCTTCATATTTTTATATTTTATTTTTTATGTATTTATTCTTTTGTTAATAATCACTAGAGTATATTTTTACATTGATCAAGAGAGAGAGAGAGAGAGAGAGAGAGAGAGAGGAAGGAAGGCAGAGAAATACAAAGAGTAACATTAGTGTGAGAGAGACACATGGATTGGTTCCCTCCCACACATGCCCTGACTGGGGCCAGGGATTGAAGTCAAGCCTGCAATCAAGTTACATGCCCTTGACTGAAATCGAATCCTGGACCTTCAGTCCATGGGCTGATATTCTATCCACTGAGCAAACCCAATAGGGTTTTTTTTAAAATATGTTTTTAATGGATTTTTTTTTAGAGGAGCATTAGAACATCCATGAGAAGAGAGAAACATCCATCAGCAGC